>NW_022991028.1:0-60309 GCF_902827175.1 Gymnodraco acuticeps
AGGGGCCGACGACATCGACTAACGGCTGCCGGCTTACGGCTAGCAGCCGTCGACACCGGCTAGCAGCTAACCACGACAGCTAATGGCTAGCAGCTACCGACGGCTAACAACGGCTAACAGCTAACGACAACTAGCAGCTAACGGATAACAACGATGACTGACGGCTAACGTGGACAGCTAATGGCTAGCAACTGACTGCTGACTGCTTCCACGTCTTCACATCTGACTGTTAACATTTTTGTTCCGGTGCTAGAGAGGAGGTTCGACCGACCTCGTGTGGAACCCCTCGCTATTCCACCTGCCTGTTTTTGATCGTGGACAGGACGACCCTTTTGAGCTTTTTCCGGTGCCTGAGAGGAGGTTCGACCAGCCGGTCGGCCTCGTGTGGACACTCTCGCTGTTTCACCACCTCGACGGCGGTTTCGGACGTCGCCCACGCTTTCGACAGCGCCTGGGTGGTGCACTTCTGGACCTGTCGGGCCTCCTCCCTCGCCTCGGCAGCGGCTTCGGACGTCGCCCACGCTTTCAACAGCCCCTGGGTGGCGCACTTCTGGACCCTGCCCGGCCTCTCCTCTAACCGCTGCTCACGGTTCGCTTCGACGGCGGAATCGGACGTCGCCCACGCTTTCGACAGCGCCTAGGTGGCGCACTTCTGGACCCCGTCTGGCCTCTCCCCTGTCCACGGCTTCTTCCTCCCGGGGATACTGCTCCTGCCCCCCAGGGATACCGCTCCATCCTTCCGGGGACTTCATGCCCGCCGCCGCTGTGCCTTCACCTGCGGCCGGTCAGCGCTCCTCCCTGCTGGGGACCACCGGGATATTCACGCCCGCCCCCACGTTCTAGCACAGCGACCCAGCTTTCTACGGCTGGCGGATATTGTCTTCATTCGCCACAACGCCTACCACGGCCCCCTTACGACGGCCCGTTCCATGGCCCGCCCCCCACCCCCCGGTGGGGATGCCCTTGCCCTAGTTGGGGCTCCTACCCTCTCCTGCGGCCCCCTTCCGACGGCCTGTTCCATGCCCCGGCCCTCGTCTGCAGCCCCACCCTCCTCGGCCCCTGTGGTGCTTCCTCCCGGACGCGAGGATTGTGCCATGTTTGAATTATGGGGGGGCTTGTGTGGTGACCACTGTATAACATAATTCAATCATGGAACTACAGGTTGGGGGTATTGTTCCGCACGGACACTTATGCCTACTGTACCTCTAGGGTATATACTGTACCTCTGGGGTATATACTGTGTCCTCCTTCCTTTCTCTTCTCTTCCCGGGCTCCGACCCAACAACATGTGCATTTCTGCTGCTCAATAAAGCCAGCTTTGTACCTTCATTGCACCGCCTCCGACTCTTTTCTCTCTGCACTACAATATATTTACCTTTATTTTTATATCTCATTTAACTTCCTATAATATATAACTATTTGTAATTATGTACTTTTTATAGGTCATCCATTCTCTACCTCCTTAATTATTTAATAATATTATTTGTATTTAGAGGTTTCCAGAAACAGCCCACCCTTTCAGAGATAGTGATGAAGCAACCAGAGGCTTTGATCTGATAGGAGCATGTAGTCATGTGACAGGAAACCATGTCCTGTCATCAGTCCCCAAAATGAACTTTACGCCTTTTCCTGCTCCTTTACTCAGAAATGCTCTGCAGTCACAACTCCAGATTCCTCTTTTTTATTTGTGTGTGTGTGTCAGAACAAAAGTCTTCAGGACGTCTACAGGAGGAACATCTGGAATAGTAACTCTTCTTGGAGCAGCGTCTGAATCCACACTCTGAACACGGGGAGTTTCAGGAACTAAGACTCAAACAGGAAGTAACTTCCAGGGACACGGAGCGGCTGCTGCTCTGTGCTCAGATTCAACCGGAGAATCATGGCTTCAAGCTTAGAGAGAGACCTCAGCTGTCCGGTCTGCTGTGACATCTTTACAGATCCCGTCATCCTGTCCTGCTGCCACAGCTTCTGTAGAGACTGTGTGCAGAGCTGGTGGAGCGAGAAAGAAGGGAAGGAGTGTCCGGTCTGTAAGAGACGAGATTCAAAGGAGTTACTTCCTGCTAACTTTGCTTTAAAGAACCTGTGTGAGAGTTTCTTAGAGGAGAGAGGTCAGAGACCTCCAGAGGCTCTCTGCAGTCTGCACTCTGAGAGACTCACAGTCTTCTGTCTGGACCGTCAGCAGCCAGTGTGTGTCGCCTGCAAAGATTCAAGAACATACAACAAACACAGATTCAGACCCATCGATAAAGCTGCACAAAAACACAGGCAGGAGCTCCAGAAGTCTCTGCAGCCCTTTCAGGAGAAACTGAAGACTTTTAAACGACTTAAAGTGGAGTTTTATCAAACATTGAAACACATGGAGGTCCAGGCTCAACAGACAGAGACGCAGATTAAGGAGCAGTTTCAGAAGCTTCACCAGTTTCTAAAAGAGGAAGAGGAGGCCAGGATGGCTGCACTGAGGGAGGAAGAGGAAAGCGACTCAGGTTCTGGTCCAGGCTCTCGTCATCTCACGCCTAGACTACTGCAACTCCCTCCTGGCTGGTTTACCTGCATGTGCCATCCGACCTCTGCAGCTCATCCAGAATGCAGCGGCTCGTCTGGTCTTCAACCTTCCTAAATTCTCCCACACCACTCCGCTCCTCCGCTCCTCCGCTCCCTTCACTGGCTTCCGGTAACTGCTAGAATCCACTTCAAGACACTGGTACTTGCTTACCATGCTGCGAATGGATCTGGCCCTTCCTACATCCAGGACATGGTTAAACCGTACACCCCAGCGCGTGCACTACGCTCTGCATCAGCCAAACCACTCGTTACGCCCTCGCTGCGAGGGGGACCCAAGTTCCCATCGGCGAAAACACGTGGGTTTGCTGTCCTGGCTCCAAGATGGTGGAATGAGCTCCCCATTGACATCAGGACGGCAGATAGCTTGCACATCTTCCGGCGCAAACTGAAAACTCATCTCTTTCGACTCCACTTCGAGCGTTAGAACTATTAACGAAGCACTTATATACTAATAAAGGACTGGCTTACCTAAAGCCAGTTGAGTAGCACTTGAAATGTTTGGCTCTATGAAACCTGATGTACTTTATGATTCTGTTTTCTTCAAGGTTGTGTCTTCCTGGTCGAATGTACTTATTGTAAGTCGCTTTGGATAAAAGCGTCAGCTAAATGCAATGTAATGTAATGTAAAAGAGGAGCAGAAGAGGAGGATGATGAAGGAGATGATGGAGGAGAAGATGGAGGCTGTGAGCAGAGAGATAGCAGCTCTTTCACACACAGTCAGAGCCACAGAGGAGGAGCTGAGAGCTGAAGACGTCTCCTTCCTGCTCAACTACAAGGCTGCAGTGGAGAGGCTGCAGCGCCCCCTGCTGGAGGATCCACAGCTGCCCTCAGGAGCTCTGAATAGACCAGGCCAATCACCTGGGCAACCTCAGCTTCAACATCTGGAGCAAGATGAAGGACATGGTGTCCTACTCTCCTCTCATCCTGGACCCAAACACTGCTGGTCCATACCTCATTGTGTCTGAAGATCTGACCTCTGTGAGACGAGGAGGGATACAGGAACGTCCTGATAATCCAGAGAGGCTGGATCGCCGCTCTGTCCTGGGCTCTGAGGGCTTTGACTCAGGGACTCACAGCTGGGACGTCCAGGTTGGAGACCGTACAGGCTGGGATCTGGGTGTGTTAGCAGAGTCTGCACCGAGGAAGGGAGACTTAGACTCTGGATTATGGAGAATATGGATTGACTTGTTAGGTGGATACACAGCATCCTCTCCATCAGGTCCAGACACTGATCTCTCAGGTCAGAAGAGGCTCCGGAGGGTCAGAGTGAATCTGGACTGGAACAGAGGAAAGCTATGGTTCTCTGATCCTGACTCTAACACACTCATACACACCTTCACACACACTTTCACTGAGAGGGTGTTTCCATACTTTAGCACGGATGACCTGAAGGTTTTACCTCTGAAGGTCTTTGTGAATGTGGAACAGCAGAATAGATCTGGGATGAACAGAAAAGTAGAAATGTGAAGTATCAGGGGAAGAGCAAGGTGACAGTAACTGGGGTTGTTGCAGTAAAATAAGAAATCACTTAATTGATCACTTAAAATGATTATTTTCTGTGAAAGAGTTTGATTTGATCTCTACATTAATCTGAGTTCATACAGTTCTAGCTAAAGACCCTGATCCAGCAGTTTCTACACATCATCCATGAACACCTGGAGATGTAGGGAGTTTAAAGACCTGGCATCACAGATGAGAGTGGTGGTGGGGAGGATCTGGAGTGATGGGGGGACAGATATGTGTTGTTGTTGTTGTTGTTGTTGGGACGGACAAAATATCCTCGTTGATTTCTTAATTGATATTAAGTGTAGTTAATAACGTGGCAGTAATATTCCCCAGTGTTGCTTCGTCTGCTTTTAGATCGTTGTATATGTTATGATTGCACTTCTCTCTGGGTCATTAGACTTTTTAAATCTAGAAGTTTATTACGTTATTGGGTGTGTGTGTTCTTGGTGTTTGTGTAAAGATGTGTCTGATTGAAAGCAGCTGAATTCACGGTGTCAAAACAACATATATCTCAATTCAGGCGTAAAAAGACTTTTAACAGAAAGTAAAATACAGTGTACTTTTATTAAAAAGGGTTCAATCTAAATATAATAATGACACATCAAACGGAGGGTGAGCTCTTTACCTCAAACAGCTGGACACATTTAGGGGAGCTCTACAAATATCTACATTTGTTGTGTTTTCTTTTCAGTTTAAATGAATATTCTCTGTGTATTAAGGTTCACGAATTAAATAAACGGGTTGTAGTAAAGCTTTTGTCAGAGTGTTTATTTGCAGATTGTATTGCTCCACCTCTCACTACTCTTTTTAACCTCTCCCTCAGCACGAACAAAATCCCAAAAGTAAGGAAGTCAGCTTATGTCCTGCCACTAGTAAAAGGAGGGGAGGCCACCTTATTAAATAACTATAGGCCCATCTCTAAGTTGTCAGTTCTGGCTAAGGTTCTTGAACGCCTAGTGAGAGAACAGGTAAAGGTGTATTTATGTAACAATGACATCCTGTCTAAACATCAGTCAGGCTTCAGAAAGCAACACAGCACCATCACTGCCACAATGAAAGTGGTGAATGACATTACGAGTATTTTAGATAATAAGCAGAGTTGTGCAGCTCTATTTATTGACCTGTCCAAAGCGTTTGACACCGTCGATCATCGCATCTTAAAGCAGAGGCTACTCAGTATCGGCATATCCAGCCATGCAGTGGGTGGTTTGTGAACTACCTCTCTGAAAGGTCCCAATGTGTTCACTTTTTATTACATTTTTGAACACTTGGTGGCGGGGTTTAGCTGCACCGGGTTATACACCCGGTGCAGCTAAACCGCTAAACAGGTCATAGGTGACAGGAGAGGGCGGGACACAGAAGGAAGAGAGCATACAGATTCCATCAGCCCGGCAGATGCTCACCACACAACAACTAAACTGTACAATTAAACCCTGGTATGTAAACGCTGAATAAACCTCATTATAAACTGCAACAAAGGACCGGAAAGTCATCTGTTTGTGTCAGCGTCTGGATCACTCTTCAGCCCTTCTGTGAAGTAACGGCAAAAATATATAGGACATAGAAACAGGAAATTGCCATTACGCATGGCTAATGGTGTTCCTCAAGGTTCTGTTTTAGGTCCACTTTTATTCTCCATATCAACAGTTTAGGTGAAAATGTGGATGAAGCTACTTTACATTTGTATGCAGATGATACCGTGATGTTCTGTGCAGGTCCCTCCATTCAGGAGGCTGGTGTTAAATTACAGGCTGTTTTTAACATTATTCAGACTCAGCTCTCTGAACTAAAGCTTCTTTTAAATGTTGAGTAAACCAAGGTAATGCTCTTTTCAAAAGCTAAAAAGACTATAGACACTGCTTTGGATATTGTAACTACGCAAGGAATAAAACATTGAAGTGGTTACCTGTTACAAATACCTTGGTATCTGGCTTGATGACTGTCTCACTTTTAAACTTCATGTCAATAACCTGCTTAAAAAGCTGAGGGTTAGACTAGGTTTCTTTTTCAGAAACAAGTCCTGTTTCTCGCTTGAGGCCAGGAAAAGGCTCTGTGACCTTTTGACCTGTGCTGGACTATGGTGATCTGATGTATATGAATGCACCTGCTGCCCATTGCCTGGAAAAGTGAGATGCTGCGTATCACAGTGCTCTGAGATTTGTTACTAACTGTAAAGCACTTACTCATCACTGCACCCTGTATGCAAGGGCTGGTCTGCCTTCACTAACTGTACGGAGGCTCAGTCACTGGTACATGTTCATCTATAAAGCCATGTTGGATAAACTACCATCTTATATCTGCTCCCTGATCTCTCTGCGAATTGAAAGTACTTATTGCCTGAGATCG
Organism: Gymnodraco acuticeps; assembly: GCF_902827175.1. Taxonomy (NCBI): domain Eukaryota; kingdom Metazoa; phylum Chordata; class Actinopteri; order Perciformes; family Bathydraconidae; genus Gymnodraco; species Gymnodraco acuticeps. The sequence goes on from NW_022991028.1 coordinate 6,415, forward strand.
CATGCTGTGGTTTTATTAAATGTGCCAAGTGCTAGGACTGTCTTAGGGAAGAAAGCTTTTAGATGTGCAGCTCCACTAACTTGGAACAGTCTGCAAAAATAATGGAAAATTACCAAGCTAGTACCACTACATGTTTTTAAAGCTCGGTTGGATGCTACTCAATCAGATGCTGTTGGTAGCTGTACATGTGGTTAGATATGTAAATTGTAATCCCTGTACATTTTGCTGTATGATGTCCTTTTGTTGTTCTGTTGTTTATGTTTTTACTAGGGCCGGGACTTTAACGCGTTAATTAAGATTAATTAATTACACAAAAATTAACGCATTTTAATCGCACTTATTTTTGCACCGCGGAACGTTTCTCACTGGATGAGTTTCAGGCGTACCGATTATACTGGAGCACCAACTAACGTTCATGACTTCAGACAACAACAAACCACAGTGAACAACAGTGGGAAATGTTGTTTTAAAAAACGGACGGATGGAAGCGTCGATAAGAGCACGGTTGTGTGCAAATTATGCAAAAAGAAATTCGCATATCACCGCAGCACATCAAGCCTCAAGTATCACCTCAATGCAAAACATATAGCAGCTAGCGTGGAAGCTAGCGTGGACGCTAGCCTCTTTTATCGCGTCCACACCAAAAAGAGCCGGTACTAAAATTAGTTCATGAGAACCTTTTTACCCCCACGAAAGTCCCTGCTAGAGAGCAGAGAGCTGCTAGAGAGCAGGGACTTTCGTACGGCTCTCTTGTGAGAAAAGAGCTATATTTCTGATTGGCTGGGCGGATTGCAAACCACGCCCCGTAAAACTCCCAAAAAGTTTTGTGAAGCCGCCATTTTATTATCCTCGTATTAGCATTAGCATTAGCCCAGCGCAGAAACGCAGAGAGACTGGCAACACAAAATAAAACATGGGAGCGGTGGAGATGAGGAGGTGTCGGCGTTCTGGCGATTTACTCGGAAGGCTTCAGTAGAAGCTGCTGGGAGTCCCAGCAGCTTCTACTGAAGCCAGTCCCTAACTCCGGGGACTTCCGGCCGGGGACTTTGGGCGGCAGTATACGCCGTGAAGTGGTTTGCGGCCTGCCAGTAAACCCAAAGCAGAAGAAGAAGTGACGTCAGCGGCTTCATTTGCCTAATCCTCCCCCAGGTTCAAAGAGTTCTCATGAACCAAGTTCTCATGAACCTTTGTGGGAAAAGTACTGCGGTGTGAATGCGCCTAATGGTATACTAAAATCCATGTGAAAAAAATTGCTTCTCACTGTTCTCAGGTCAAATATTTATATGTGATTAAAAATGCGATTAATTTCGATTAATTAATTACAAAGCCTCTAATTAATTAGATTAATTTTTTTAATCGAGTCCCGGCCCTAGTTTTTACGTCTTCTTGTGGAACCTACTGCTGCAGGTCTCCCTTGAAAAAGAGATCATTGATCTCAATGGGATTTCACCTGGATGAATAAAGGTTTTTGAATTGAATTGAATTATTTGTGCTTAGAAATGCTGATAATCTGTGTCACAGTGTGTTCCTGCTGTTATTATGGGATGCCGCTCCATTGCTTCTCTACAGAGCAAATAACATGTTTCAGGGTCAATGTTCTCAGTGTTAATTGTAATGTTGAAAATGTTATTAATATTCACAAAAGCAACAGTTTTGTTGTTTATATGAAGTCCCTGGTTCCTCCAGAGAAAGTTCTTCATTTTGAGAAAAAGTCAGAATTCTGCCATTTTTAGAAATAAGTCAAAGACATTCGAGATTTTACCGAAAAATGTCAGAATTCTGAGATATTCAGAAAAAAAGTCCACATTTGGAGAAAAAAGTCAGAATTCTGACATTTTGGGTATAAAAGTCAGAATGTATCCGGTCCCCCCGAATCAACAAGCAACTCGGCTGCACCGACAGAGCGGTTAACTCGGACACTCTCTTGGCTGACGTTAAGGCAAGTGTTACGGTTGCTGTTTCTGTCTGCTCATTCATCTGCCTGTGAGTGTTTTCAGCTGTGCGTGTAATATGTAAATAAGCTGCGCAGTAGCCCTGACGTCATTGGCTGCCCATCCTCTGGTCCGCCTCCGAAGATGGTGATTGGATTGACGTCATCCAATCGCAGCGCACAGCCGGCGCACACCTGCTGGGGAGGAGTAAACTTTTGAAAAAAAGGTTGATGATATTCGCTCTTCTTTTTCTGACTCACCTCTACTCACCGCTGGGTCACCAGACCTTCCTTCCACCAACACACTAACCTCCTTTTCCCCTCTCTCTCCAAGTGAGGTTCTTACCCTCATTACCTCTGCCCGCCCTACCACCTGTCCTCTGGACCCTATCCCTTCAAACCTCCTTCAGACTATCGCTCCTGATATTCTACCGTTTCTCACCCATTTCATCAACACTTCTCTAACTTCTGGTCACTTTCCAAACAGTCTCAAGGAGGCAAGAGTAAACCCTCTCCTAAAGAAACCCACTCTCAACCCGTCTGATGTTATAAACTACAGGCCTGTCTCTCTCCTCCCGTTTCTGTCTAAATCACTTGAACGCGCTGTCTTTAAACAACTCTCCTGTTATCTCAATCAGAACAACCTTCTGGATCCGCACCAGTCTGGTTTCAAGGCAGGTCACTCCACAGAAACTGCTCTCATTGCTGTCACGGAGGAACTGCACACTGCCAAAACTGCATCCCTCTCCTCTGTCATCATCCTGTTGGACCTGTCTGCTGCATTCGACACGGTGAATCATCAGATCCTCCTTCGCACTCTCCAAAAACTTGGAGTTTCAGGCTCTGCACTTTCCCTCCTCACCTCATACCTCAAAGACCGTACCTACAGGGTGACTTGGAGAGGGTCTGAGTCCGACCCTTGTCAATTAACTACAGGGGTCCCTCAGGGCTCTGTTCTTGGTCCCCTCCTCTTCTCCTTGTACACAAACTCGCTCGGATCAGTCATTAGCCCGCATGGTTTTTCTTACCACTGCTACGCTGACGACATCCCAATTAATTCTGTCCTTTCCCCGCTCAGAGACCCAGGTCGTCGCACGCATCTCTGCTTGTCTAGCTGACATCTCTCAGTGGATGTCTGCTCACCACCTCAAGCTCAACCTTGACAAGACTGAGCTGCTCTTCCTCCCGGGAAAAGATTGTCCCACTCTTGACCTAACAATCAACATCGGCACCCTCAGTTGTTTCCCCGACTCAGACTGCAAGGAATCTGGGTGTGACCCTAGATAACAACCTGTCCTTCACTGCAAACATCGCTGCTACAACCCGCTGCTGCAGATACACGCTTTACAACATCAGGAAGATACGTCCCCAGCTGACTCAGAAAGCGACTCAGGTTCTGGTCCAGGCTCTCGTCATCTCACGCCTAGACTACTGCAACTCCCTCCTGGCTGGTCTACCTGCATGTGCCATCCGACCTCTGCAGCTCATCCAGAATGCAGCGGCTCGTCTGGTCTTCAACCTTCCTAAATGTTCCCACACCACTCCGCTCCTCCGCTCCCTTCACTGGCTTCCGATAACTGCTAGAATCCACTTCAAGACACTGGTACTTGCTTACCATGCTGCGAATGGATCTGGCCCTTCCTACATCCGGGACATGGTTAAACCGTACACCCCAGCGCGTGCACCACGCTCTGCATCAGCTAAACGACTCGTTGCGCCCTCGCTGCGAGGGGGACCCAAGTTCCCATCGGCGAAAACACGTGGGTTTGCTGTCCTGGCTCCAAGATGGTGGAATGAGCTCCCCATTGACATCAGGACAGCAGAAAGCTTACACACCTTCCGGCGCAAACTGAAAACTCATCTCTTTCGACTCCACTTCGAGCGTTAGAACTATTAACGAAGCACTTATATACTAATAAAGGACTGGCTTATCTATAGCCAGTTGAGCAGCACTTGAAATGTTTGGCTCTATGAAACCTGATGTACTTTATGATTCTGTTTTCTTCAAGGTTGTGTCTTCCTGGTCGAATGTACTTATTGTAAGTCGCTTTGGATAAAAGCGTCAGCTAAATGCAATGTAATGTAATGAGTACAAAGGCCGCGGACTATCACCACTCTGGAGGCTCTGTTGAGGAACAGACGCCTCTCGCTACTCGCTCTTCGCTCTGGGGGTTAACTTGTGTGGACCGTGTTATTGTGATTAGCAGTATTGTTGTGCTTAGATGTGCTTAGATTAGTTTAGTATTGTTTGACTGTTGTCCTAGCTGTGTTTTCTTAGTATTTATTTCTTCTGTATGCGTTTAGACTCACTTTTTAGAGTCCTCCCTTAGTTTGGTTGCCCATTTAAACTTGCGCCCTTGTGGCCTCTATTGTTTGTTATTTAAACCGGTGTTTGTGGCAATTTGTTTGTTTCAGGCTGCTTGCCTGCCATTTTGTTCACCTGTTGTGCATTAAAACAACTTATAACTTTTACCAATCCCATTCTGGTTGTGTTGCTTCCCTTTGATTCCCCTAGCTCAGAAGGGAACGTAATAGCAAGAAGCAAAGCGGTCTTCCACGACAGTGCTTTCAGGGAGGAGAGCTTCAGAGGCTCAAATGGCTCTGTGACCAGAGCCTCGAGCACCAGCGGCAGGTCCCACTGCGGGGCGGAGGCGTGCACTACTGGGCGCAGCCTCCTGACCCCCTGTAAAAACCGCAACATCAGTGGCTGAGAAAAGGCTGACCTGCCGTTGAATCCCTCATGGCAGGACGAGATGGCTGCTGCATACACTTCACTGTGGAATGAGCAAGTCCTCTGTCCACCAATAACAGTAAGACGGATAACATAGAGCCCAACTCACAATATAGGGGGTCTATTCTCCGCTCCTCACACCATCGCTGGAATCCCAGCCACTTCGGCCTGTAACAGGCTGTGGTGGATCCCACTCTAGCTGCCTGGATAGACTGAATAACACTGTCAGACAATCCACCCTGTCTCAGCCTGTCCCTCTCAGGAGCCAAGCCTGGAGAGGACGGCCCAGAGTGGGTAACACCCCGATTGCACCTGCCTCTTGAGACATCGCCCCCCAGAACTGGGGAACCGCCCAGGGCTGGCCCACCTTCATCTGTGTCATCTCTGAGTACCACAGCGCCCCGACGCGGTCCGGAGCCACTAGGATGACTGACAGACGTTCTCGCCTCACTCTCCCCAGGAGAGGGAGAATGAGACGCAGCGGTGGAAAGGCGTGCAGCAGCTTCCTTGGCCATGGCTCGTGTTCAAACGTGTCCACCCCCAAGGGTGGGTCGTCGCTCCGAGCCACGGAGAACCACAGGGCACAGTGGTTGTTGCGCAGATATACAGTAAATACTGTGGATATGTGTAATGTTCCTCTCGGGCTGCATTTAAAAATAAAATAGAGAAAATAAATAAAATAGCTTTTGAAAATGTGTGCATCTTAAAAGTGCTTAATTTTAGATGAATAAAATAAAGTGTAGCAGCAGCTTGAGTTTCCCTTTTTCTTTGTTAACCGTTTCACATCATGACTTAACAGTTTCAGACGATTATAGAACAATATCAGTCTTTACATCATAACCATTGAACAGTTTCAAAGTTTCTCTTTCTGTCCCTCTTATATTGCAGCCCCTCACTCACTTTGTTCTGTTCAGTGAGAGAGTTGAGCTGGAGCTTATTGTCCTGCCAGGAGTTTAGATCTGGGCTGACATGGAGTCAGGGCCATTCTCACACACACATGCAGATGCTCATTGGTTAGCCTCGGTTAGCTCATTGGTTAGCCTCGGTTAGCTCATTGGTTAGCCTCGGTTAGCTCATTGGTTAGCCTCGGTTAGCTCATTGGTTAGCCTGGGTTAGCTCATTGGTTAGCCTGGGTTAGCTCATTGGTTAGCCTCGGTTAGCTCATTGGTTAGCCTCGGTTAGCTCATTGGTTAGCCTGGGTTAGCTCATTGTTAGCCTCGGTTAGCTCATTGGTTAGCCTCGGTTAGCTCATTGGTTAGCCTCGGTTAGCTCATTGGTTAGCCTCGGTTAGCTCATTGGTTAGCCTCGGTTAGCTCATTGGTTAGCCTCGGTTAGCTAATTGGTTAGCCTCGGTTAGCTCATTGGTTAGCCTCGGTTAGCTCATTGGTTAGCCTCGGTTAGCTCATTGGTTAGTCGGTTAGCCATCGGTTTAGCCTCATTGGTTAGCCTCGGTTAGCTCATGGTTAGCCTCGGTTAGCTAATTGGTTAGCCTCGGTTAGCTCATTGGTTAGCCTCGGTTAGCTCATTGGTTAGCCTCGGTTAGCTCATTGGTTAGCCTCGGTTAGCTAATTGGTTAGCCTCGGTTAGCTCATTGGTTAGCCTCGGTTAGCCTGCCCTGGAACCATATTTAGTTTACATTAGATCCTGGTCTCATCTGAGGCTGCTCATCTGACCTCAGTTCTGACTTGAGAGGGAACGTTTGGTCAAACCCTTTGTGTTTTGTCTCATAGTGGCGTGTTGTCTCTTTTAATGAGCGCCACGGTCCCTGAACAAATGAGACACACTGGCTCTGTGCTCCCAGTGGGCAGGATGAACATGAACGAGTCCACTCAGGGTTCAAAGCTCTGTCCTCACTGTCCACGTTCCTCTTCTTGGAGAGCGCCATGTGTCTCCCTGTCTGCCGCTAACTCACCTGTTCTCTCTCCTCTCCGCTTCTCTCTCTGTATCTCTCTCTCCTCTCTTCTGTGTTTCTCTCCCTGTATCTCTCTCTCCTCTCTTCTTCTGTGTTTCTCTCTCTGTATCTCTCTCTCCTCTCTTCTTCTGTGTTTCTCTCCCTGTATCTCTCTCTCCTCTCTTCTTCTGTGTTTCTCTCTCTGTATCTCTCTCTCCTCTCTTCTTCTGTGTTTCTCTCCCTGTATCTCTCTCTCCTCTCTTCTTCTGTGTTTCTCTCTCTGTATCTCTCTCTCCTCTCTTCTTCTGTGTTTCTCTCTACATGCTGGCTACTGTGCTCTTGTGGTGTTTTTGGAATAAAGTCACCATGGTTTGCAATTCTACCTCCTCTCGTGGTCGATTATTTCCCTGAAAATCCAAGCGGTAAAGGGTCGCTGTCTCAAAAAGAGGCCCTGTCTATTAGTGGTGTTATTATTGATCTGTATCTACAGCGTCTGACTGATCACTACACATTAAAGAGGCCCTGTTTATTAGTGGTGTTATTATTGATCTGTATCTACAGCGTCTGACTGATCACCACACATTAAAGAGGCCCTGTCTATTAGTGGTGTTATTATTGATCTGTATCTACAGCGTCTGACTGATCACTACACATTAAAGAGGCCCTGTCTATTAGTGGTGTTATTATTGATCTGTATCTACAAGCGTCTGACTGATCACCTACACATTAAAGAGGCCCTGTCTATTAGTGGTGTTATTATTGATCTGTATCTACAGCGTCTGACTGATCACTACACATTAAAGAGGCCCTGTCTATTAGTGGTGTTATTATTGATCTGTATCTACAGCGTCTGACTGATCACCACACATTAAAGAGGCCCTGTCTATTAGTGGTGTTATTATTGATCTGTATCTACAGCGTCTGACTGATCACCACACATTAAAGAGGCCCTGTCTATTAGTGGTGTTATTATTGATCTGTATCTACAGCGTCTGACTGATCACCACACATTAAAGAGGCCCTGTCTATTAGTGGTGTTATTATTGATCTGTATCTACAGCGTCTGACTGATCACCACACATTAAAGAGGCCCTGTCTATTAGTGGTGTTATTATTGATCTGTATCTACAGCGTCTGACTGATCACCACACATTAAAGAGGCCCTGTTTATTAGTGGTGTTATTATTGATCTGTATCTACAGCGTCTGACTGATCACCACACATTAAAGAGGCCCTGTCTATTAGTGGTGTTATTATTGATCTGTATCTACAGCGTCTGACTGATCACCACACATTAAAGAGGCCCTGTCTATTAGTGGTGTTATTATTGATCTGTATCTACAGCGTCTGACTGATCACCACACATTAAAGAGGCCCTGTCTATTAGTGGTGTTATTATTGATCTGTATCTACAGCGTCTGACTGATCACTACACATTAAAGAGGGCCCTGTCTATTAGTGGTGTTATTATTGATCTGTATCTACAGCGTCTGACTGATCACCACACATTAAAGAGGCCCTGTCTATTAGTGGTGTTATTATTGATCTGTATCTACAGCGTCTGACTGATCACTACACATTAAAGAGGCCCTGTCTATTAGTGGTGTTATTATTGATCTGTATCTACAGCGTCTGACTGATCACTACACATTAAAGAGGCCCTGTCTATTAGTGGTGTTATTATTGATGTGTATCTACAGCGTCTGACTGATCACTACACATTAAAGAGGCCCTGTCTATTAGTGGTGTTATTATTGATCTGTATCTACAGCGTCTGACTGATCACCACACATTAAAGAGGCCCTGTCTATTAGTGGTGTTATTATTGATCTGTATCTACAGCGTCTGACTGATCACCACACATTAAAGAGGCCCTGTCTATTAGTGGTGTTATTATTGATCTGTATCTACAGCGTCTGACTGATCACCACACATTAAAGAGGCCCTGTCTATTAGTGGTGTTATTATTGATCTGTATCTACAGCGTCTGACTGATCACCACACATTAAAGAGGCCCTGTCTATTAGTGGTGTTATTATTGATCTGTATCTACAGCGTCTGACTGATCACCACACATTAAAGAGGCCCTGTCTATTAGTGGTGTTATTATTGATCTGTATCTACAGCGTCTGACTGATCACTACACATTAAAGAGGCCCTGTCTATTAGTGGTGTTATTATTGATCTGTATCTACAGCGTCTGACTGATCACCACACATTAAAGAGGCCCTGTCTATTAGTGGTGTCTCCTCTCCTGTAGTTCTAGATGTGTTAGTGCATGTTAATGGTCTGCAAAGGCTAAAATCCCTCCACTGCATGAAACGCCTCCATTGGACTCCTTTGTTTTTACTTTTGAAAATCCAAAAGGTCTGACTTTTTTTAATTATTTAAAAAAACATAAAAATTCTGTCTTTTTTTCCAAAATCTCAACAGTTTGACTATTTTATAAAAAAAATCTCAAAAGATTCGGACACTTTTCCAAAATCTCAAAAAAAAATCAGAAAATTCTGACTATTTAAAAAAAAATCTCAACATTTCGATTTTTTTCTGAAAATCCAGACTTTTTTCAGGAAATCTCAAAATGTTGGGACTTTTTCAATAATAATTATTTAAAAAAATGTGAAGTACTGCCAACAGAAACGTAAAGACTGAGTTCCCTGTCCCAGCAGGAAGCCTCGATGCTGCCCCGAATTAATCGAATTTATTCTGAAGATCTCACATTTCTGACTTTTTTTTTCTGGAAATCAAAAGAATTTTGAAAAAAATCTGATGATTCTATTTTACATACATTTGACTTTTCCCCCAGAAAATAAAAAAAATCAGTTTTTCTGAAATTTTCAAATTTAGATTTCCCCCCAAAATCACAACATTTTGACTTTTTAATGAAAATTAAAAAAAATCAGATTTTTTATTTTCCTGATGGAAAGTCGTACATGTTACGGCCCGGACACACCAAGCTGACACCAAAGAACTGACACAGACGGACCCCGGCTGTTGCGTTGGCCATGTGTCGCACTGGAACACACCGCAAAGACTTCAGCCGACGGCCAAGAAGCACGTACGAACTGCGCATGCGTGAGTGGCAATAACTCTCCTTACCAGCAGGCGGCGGTAGTGTGTATTTGCCATTCAAAAGAGGCAACCGGAAGACAGACTGCGTGACAACCAAGAGAAGAAGAACAGAACAACAAATAGCATGTGCGTTCCATTTTCACTCTACAGCGAGAAGCTCACGGGGCTTTCCTGAACCTGTCGAGAGCTGGAGTTCAATGAAATCTCAGATTTGCCCTCTTAATAGTTTGTTTGGGTACCTCACTTCCGTTTCGCTTCTCATGCACTGATTTGCTAGCTGAACAGCCAATCAGAGTGATTTATTTGGCTGAAAAGACCCGACGGTGCGGGACACACCAATCTGAGTAGGGCGTGCCGACGCCGATAATCGGATTGGTGTGTCGTGCCTTTAGAGAGATATTCACAAATTCCTTTTTTTTGTTTTTTGCGGAATTATTTTGCAGATCCGTTTTACATTTGCAAAGTGTTTTTGGTGGAAGGTGTTTTATATTTACAATTTACACACAAATATTATTGGTCGAGTCCAAGTCATCATTACCTGTGTTCGAGTCCGAGTCATCATTACCTGTGTTCGAGTCCGAGTCATCATTACCTGTGTTCGAGTCCGAGTCATCATTACCTGTGTTCGAGTCCGAGTCATCATTACCTGTGTTGGAGTCCGAGTCACCATTACCTGTGTTCGAGTCCGAGTCACCATTACCTGTGTTCGAGTCCGAGTCATCATTACCTGTGTTCGAGTCCGAGTCATCATTACCTGTGTTCGAGTCCGAGTCATCATTACCTGTGTTCGAGTCCGAGTCACCATTACCTGTGTTCGAGTCCGAGTCACCATTACCTGTGTTCGAGTCCGAGTCACCATTACCTGTGTTCGAGTCCGAGTCATCATTACCTGTGTTCGAGTCCGAGTCATCATTACCTGTGTTCGAGTCCGAGTCACCATTACCTGTGTTCGAGTCCGAGTCACCATTACCTGTGTTCGAGTCCGAGTCCCATTACCTGTGTTCGAGTCCGAGTCACCATTACCTGTGTTCGAGTCCGAGTCACCATTACCTGTGTTCGAGTCCGAGTCACCATTACCTGTGTTCGAGTCCGAGTCACCATTACCTGTGTTCGAGTCCGAGTCATCATTACTGTGTTCGAGTCCGAGTCACCATTACCTGTGTTCGAGTCCGAGTCATCATTACCTGTGTTCGAGTCCGAGTCACCATTACCTGTGTTCGAGTCCGAGTCATCATTACCTGTGTTCGAGTCCGAGTCACCATTACCTGTGTTCGAGTCCGAGTCATCATTACCTGTGTTCGAGTCCGAGTCGTCATTACCTGTGTTCGAGTCCGAGTCACCATTACCTGTGTTCGAGTCCGAGTCACCATTACCTGTGTTCGAGTCCGAGTCACCATTACCTGTGGTCGAGTCCGAGTCATCATTACCTGTGTTCGAGTCCGAGTCACCATTACCTGTGGTCGAGTCCGAGTCATCATTACCTGTGGTCGAGTCCGAGTCATCATTACCTGTGTTCGAGTCCGAGTCACCATTACCTGTGTTCGAGTCCGAGTCACCATTACCTGTGGTCGAGTCCGAGTCATCATTACCTGTGTTCGAGTCCGAGTCACCATTACCTGTGGTCGAGTCCGAGTCATCATTACCTGTGTTCGAGTCCGAGTCATCATTACCTGTGTTTCGAGTCCGAGTCACCATTACCTGTGTTCGAGTCCGAGTCACCATTACCTGTGTTCGAGTCCGAGTCACCATTACCTGTGTTCGAGTCCGAGTCACCATTACCTGTGGTCGAGTCCGAGTCATCATTACCTGTGGTCGAGTCCGAGTCATCATTACCTGTGTTCGAGTCCGAGTCATCATTACCTGTGTTTGAGTCCGAGTCACCATTACCTGTGTTCGAGTCCGAGTCACCATTACCTGTGTTCGAGTCCGAGTCACCATTACCTGTGTTTGAGTCCGAGTCACCATTACCTGTGTTCGAGTCCGAGTCACCATTACCTGTGTTCGAGTCCGAGTCACCATTACCTGTGTTCGAGTCCGAGTCACCATTACCTGTGGTCGAGTCCGAGTCATCATTACCTGTGGTCGAGTCCGAGTCATCATTACCTGTGTTCGAGTCCGAGTCATCATTACCTGTGTTTGAGTCCGAGTCACCATTACCTGTGTTCGAGTCCGAGTCACCATTACCTGTGTTCGAGTCCGAGTCACCATTACCTGTGTTCGAGTCCGAGTCATCATTACCTGTGTTCGAGTCCGAGTCATCATTACCTGTGTTCGAGTCCGAGTCATCATTACCTGTGTTCGAGTCCTTGTCACCCAAGAAGAGTCCAAGTCCGAGTCACAAGTCTTCATGTATTAATCTTAGTGGATATATTTGTTGAAATGTCTGTAGCTCGAAATAAAAACAGTGCGACGGTGCGAGGAGACAGTTGGGTTTATTTAAAGAGTCTTTTACTCACAAAGCAGCTCCTCCACAGCGCCTCACATTCATTAATATCTTTATTTCAAATACATTTTGTAAATGCAACATGAAAAGCACAATCACACGGAAAATAGACACGTCTCTCTGAAGCCTGCTTTCATAAAAACAGCCTTTTAATTTAATTTTTTTAAATCCCTTTAGGAACAAAACGATGTGTAGAAAAACTGGACAGGAAGTTACTTACAGTGCTGCGTCCTGATTGGTCAGCTGCCACTCTCTGCTCTCTGATTGGCTCTCAGATTACAGGTGTGAAGCCAGAGAAATAAAACCCTTCAGGAACCTTTATTTAACTCACAAACTCTCAAGACAAAGGGTTAATAAAAGAGATTTAACCGTTAACTTTTCTCAAAACGCTTTCAGCTTTAACATTATTTTAAAGACAAACGACAGAAAACAGGCAGAAGTAATGGATTTACGTCCCGGGGGTTTTAAATGTGAATATTATGGGGTTGTTATTTCCTCCTATGGTTCTACACTAAAACTCATCCAGGGGTTTGAACAGCTGATCCGAGGAAAGACGTCCCGGTTCCCTCCGTGGATCCATATCAGCAGAGGAACCCATGATGGAAATCCACCTGCAGCTGCGGCGCTGATCTAAAGACAGGAGGCCGAGACTCGAGGGCTCTTCAGAAACTCGAGGGCTTTCCAGAGACTCGAGGGCTCTTCAGAGACTCGAGGGCTCTTCAGAGACTCGAGGGCTCTTCAGAGACTCGAGGGCTTTCCAGAGACTCGAGGGCTTTTCAGAAACTCGAGGGCTCTTCCGAGACTCGAGGGCTCTTCAGAGACTCGAGGGCTTTTCAGAAACTCGAGGGCTTTCCAGAGACTCGGGGGCTTTTCAGAGACTCGAGGGCTTTTGAGAAACTCGAGGGCTTTCCAGAGACCTTCAGAGGGTTCCTCACTGTTTGTGGTTCTCCGTGTTCTCCCAGGTTCCCCAGGACTGTTTGAAAAGAGCTGCAGACGCTGATAAAAAGTGGTTTTAGGGTACGACCCGTCTGTCTGCAGCGACAGGACAGTAACGTGGAGTGGATGCAGGGTCAGTAAGCGAGCAGGGGTTTGGGGGTTTCTTTTTTTGTGTTCTCCGTTAAGTAAAAGAAACAACAGGAAGTAGAGTCCGGAGAGGAAGAGAACCCCGAAAATATTCAAGCAGGAAGCGAACAGACAAACCTGCGTTGGCCTCGGAGGGCGAGAAGCTAAAACTGCTACGAACAAATCACAAAACACCAGATTTCATTTTTTTTGTTAATATCTGCGACCTCGTGACGCTAATGCTATCGCTACGTTTTTTTGTGTTTTTTTTTAACATGTCTCTCGGACTGCTTTCCTCCCTGTGACCTCAGAGTCTTCCCCCCCCCTCAGAACTCTTCATTGGGGGGGGCTGGGTGTTTCAGGCTCAAAAAGTCCAACTATGGCAATATATTGACTGATATATTTATATAGCCGACCCCCCAACCCGGTCCTTCCTTCCTTCCTCCTTCTCAGCAATGAAAATGAATAAAGAGATCAGAAAGTCTATGTTGACCCCCCTCCCGGTGCCTCACCTGACCCCCCCCCCTCTGCCCCCCTCTCACACACCTCACGTCAATCTGCGGCGGCTGAGACGCTAAAAACAGGCGCTCGAACCGGACCTGTAGACGCCCACAAGGTTTTTTATTTATTTTTCGGTGAGGGAGGAATCTGTCCTTAACAGGGGAGTAAGGGGGGTTTCTGATGGTGAGTTGGGGGTTACAAAGGTGAGTTCTGGGGGTTACAATGGTGAGTTTTGGGGGCGAATATGTTCCTCAATGTTCATATTTCCGCCCTCTGGTCCTCGGTCCTCGTGGGGCTCCTCGCCTCCCCAGCCTCCCACCTTTTCTCTCGCTTTAAGGTTTAATTTCCCATTTTTGAGTTGGAGCTGGTTTGGGTCAAACTGGGCGGTTCTCTCTCCTCCCGTTGGGTGCGTTGGATGCGACTCTCGGCGCCGCCCGGCTGGGTTTCAGTGCGGCGGGTTCATGGCGCCGCGCTGCTTCTGCTTCTGCTGCAGGAGGAGCTGCTCCAGAGCCGAGGGGCCCGTCTGCAGCATGGAGCCGGACCAGATGGACTGAGGGGGGAGAGACACGTTAGCATGGAGCTAAAGGTTTACTACAACACAATAAAGAACTACAAGAATAAAGATTGAAAAAGTGGTAAAAAAAAATGTGTGTGTGTCAGTGTGTTAATGTTTTAATGTATGTGTTTTTTTGTATGTCAGTGTGTGAGTGAGTGTGTGTCTATGGACCTTGAGGCTGTCGAGCAGCACTGTGGACGACTCCTCCATCGGAGACTCCTGATTGGCCCAGGAGCTGCCGGGGGGCGGGGCCTGATGCCAGCTGCTGTCAGACCCCGAAGAGGCCGGCGCTGGCAGGAAGTCCAGCCCGAATCCTGAAGAACAGAAATACATCAGAACCAGAACACTTCAGAACCAGAACACACATCAGAACCAACACACACTCTGAACCTTGGACCCTGAACCCCCTGAACCTTGGACCCTGTAACCCCTGGACTCTGTAACCCCTGAACCTTGGACCCTGTAACCCTTGGACCCTGTAACCCCTGGACTCTGTAACCCCTGAACCTTGGACCCTGTAACCCTTGGAACCTGTAACCCCTGAACATTGGACCCTGTAACCCCTGAACCCGGACCCTGTAATCCTTGGAACCTGTAACGCCCTGAACCTTGGACCCTGTAACCCCTGAACATTGGACCCTGTAACCCCTGAACCCGGACCCTGTAACCCTTGGAACCTGTAACGCCCTGAACCTTGGACCCTGTAACCCCTGAACATTGGACCCTGTAACCCCTGAACCCGGACCCTGTAACCCTTGGAACCTGTAACGCCCTGAACCTTGGACCCTGTAACCCCTGAACATTGGACCCTGTAACCCCTGAACCCGGACCCTGTAACCCTTGGAACCTGTAACCCCTGAACATTGGACCCTGTAACCCCTGAACCCGGACCCTGTAACCTGTAACCCCTGGACTCTGTAACCCCTGAACCTTGGACCCTGTAACCCTTGGACCCTGTAACCCCTGGACTCTGTAACCCCTGAACCTTGGACCCTGTAACCCTTGGACCCTGTAACCCTTGGAACCTGTAACCCCTGAACATTGGACCCTGTAACCCCTGAACCCGGACCCTGTAATCCTTGGAACCTGTAACGCCCTGAACCTTGGACCCTGTAACCCCTGAACATTGGACCCTGTAACCCCTGAACCCGGACCCTGTAACCCTTGGAACCTGTAACGCCCTGAACCTTGGACCCTGTAACCCCTGAACATTGGACCCTGTAACCCCTGAACCCGGACCCTGTAACCCTTGGAACCTGTAACGCCCTGAACCTTGGACCCTGTAACCCCTGAACATTGGACCCTGTAACCCCTGAACATTGGACCCTGTAACCCCTGAACCCGGACCCTGTAACCTGTAACCCTTGGAACCTGTAACCCCTGAACATTGGACCCTGTAACCCCTGAACCCGGACCCTGTAACCTGTAACCCCTGGACCCTGTAACCCCTGGACCCATTAACCCCGGACCCATTAACCCCTGAACCCCGGACCCTGTAAACCCTGAACCTTGGAGCCTGTAACCCCGGACCCTGTAACCCCGGACCCTGTAACCCCTGGACCCCGTAAACCCTGGAGCCTGTAACCCTGTAACCCCTGAACCTTGGACCCGGCAACCCCTGAACCTTGGACTCTGTAGCCCCTGAACCTTAGACCCTGTAACCCCTGAACCTTGCCTGAACCTTAGACCCTGTAACCCCTAAACCTTAGACCCCCTGAACCTTGGATCCTGTAACCCCAGAACCCGGACCCCCCCCTCACCGGTCTTGTCGGCCTTCCAGCGGTCCACCACCCTGCGGTCCCGGCTGTCCGGAGTGCCGATGGGCCCGAAGTTAGAGAAGGGCATGGCTCCGTGGTTGTGGGTGGGGGGGGAGGAGGGCAGGCTGCTGGGGTTAGAGGAGTGGGGGGACTGGCTGGCTGGGGTGGAGTGATCTGTCAACAACAACAAAAACAACAACATCAGACACCCTGTGACATCACTTGCTGATTCAAAGTGTTCTGACTTTCTGACGCACCTGAGCTGGCGGGGAGGGAGGGGGACCAGGGCGTGCCCTCGAACAGGGAGTAGAGCGACGGCTCCTGGTGCATCATGGGAGCTTCGGGCTTGGAGCTGGGAGGCAGGCTCTTCCCGTACGCCTGACTGAAGATGCTGTTCTGGTTGTACTCCTGCACACAGGGTCACACAACAGCTGCTTTATATAACCCCACATTATTATTACATCACTGGAAAAAGTGTGTGTGTGTGTGTTTGTATGTGAGTGTGTTTTTGTGTGTGTGTGTGAGTGTGTATGTTTGTATGGTATTGTGTGTGTGTATGAGAGTCTGTGTGTATGTGAGTGTGTTAATGTGTGTGTGTATTGTATGTGAGTGTGTTATTGTGTGTGTGTGTTAATCTGACCTGCATGGGGAACCCAGACATAGGCAGCAGAGAAGATGATTGGCCGACGACCTCGGGGCCGCTCTCCATCCGGCTCTGATTGGGCAGCTGCAGAGACGAAGGACAAACACATACATTAACAACACATACACATTAATAACACACACACATACTCGAGAGCTGAGCAGGATCTGTGTATGGAGAGACTCAGCACTATGAGTCCTAAACCCTGACATGTTTGTGGTTACCCTGAAATGAGGTCTGTGGTGAAGACGAGCTGAAGAGACTTTATTGTTCTACGTCAGTAAATACCCCACTGGTTACTAACAAGTGTCTGAATGAGCTGGTTTCAGATGGGGCTGAATGAGATGGGGGGGGGGGGCTACATACAAATATGTTGGGTCCAGGCGCAGAGCTAAGAGGACCGGCCAACGCCTGGAAGAAATCAGGAGGCTTAGAGAACGCCAGCTCTTCCTCCTCCTCAAAATCTGCTAGAGTTTTGAACAGGTCAGGAAGAGGAAGAGGAGAACTCTTGTGGTCCTGCTGAGAGGAAGAGGAGGAAGAAGAGGAAGGAGATCAAAGTGAAGAAGAGGGAAAAGCACAGAGGAAGAAAGCAAGCCGTAAGACCGAGGTGGAAAGAAGGAAATGTTTCTAAAAGCCAGGAGAGAAGACGTTACCTCTTTCCCACCAAACCAGCTCCATGCGTTTCTGCTTCATCTCTCTGCCGTGTTTTATGATTCTACTTGTTATAGTCTGACATGGCAACCTGTGTCGACCCCACCTGATCACTGCTCAAATCAAAACAACAGGAAAACTCTTCAAAACGTATGCGGCTCTTCATAAGTAGAGATAACAGCGAACAGGCGCTTATTGAAAGTAAGGCCAGCAGGTGGAACTGGTTCTTAAATCGGGCACGAGCTCCCAGCTGGCCGTGGACCCGGTTTGGTGGGAAAGGGGCAACAGAGCGGAGCAGTGATGACGTGTGTAGTCCCCCTGAAGGAAGCGGCTGGTTCCCTCGACTCAGAGCCAACGAGGATTCTCCAGAGCATTTAGGAATATAGTAAAAAATAAGATCTGTGGAAAACGAAGCTGTTTGATAAATGTTTTGTTCAGCCGGATAATCTCCACATGTCTACTTTTATAATGTTGGATCATAGATCTAATGTCCAGAAGCTAAATGCTAACTAGGGCTGCACGATTTTGGGAAAAAATCTAATTGCGATTTTTCTGACAAATATTGCGATTTGCGATATTTGTTTTAAGCATCCCAACGGAAGTTTATTGTAAAATGCTGCCAAATCTCCGGATAGGAAGGTCGTATCAACGTGCTCCCGTCTCTAGCACCCCGCAGCCGAGCTACGAGTGAAAAAAATAATTTTACATGAAACTTCCGTTGGGTTGCTTTAAAGTCGAGCTTCAGTTTAAGATTCACCCTGTAATAGAAACATGTGATGGAGCATTGCTAACCTGACTCAGATGGTTGGTTTCACCAAATATCTAAAGCTCCATTGGAAGCCATTTGGAAAGAGCAGGCACTTTCAGAAGCACTTGGCAGGTGATTGGATCAATCTGTCTATCACCTTCTATCATGGGCTACTTCTGATTGGTTAACAATGGCTGGTACATGTGGAGCACAGCACTTCTGATTGGTTAACAATGGCTGGTACATGTGGAGCACAGCACTTCTGATTGGTTAACAATGGCTGGTACATGTGGAGCACAGCACTCTGATTGGTTAACAATGGCTGGTACATGTGGAGCACAGCACTACTGATTGGTTAACAATGGCTGGTACATGTGGAGCACAGCACTTCTGATTGGTTAACAATGGCTGGTACATGTGGAGCACAGCACTTCTGATTGGTTAACAATGGCTGGTACATGTGGAGCACAGCACTACTGATTGGTTAACAATGGCTGGTACATGTGGAGCACAGCACTTCTGATTGGTTAACAATGGCTGGTACATGTGGAGCACAGCACTTCTGATTGGTTAACAATGGCTGGTACATGTGGAGCACAGCACTTCTGATTGGTTAACAATGGCTGGTACATGTGGAGCACAGCACTACTCATTGGTTAACAATGGCTGGTACATGTGGAGCACAGCACTTCTGATTGGTTAACAATGGCTGGTACCAGGGTTTCCGTTAGCCGGTAATTACCGGTTTTTAGCTGGTAAAATGTATTAAAAACCGGTATATTCAAAACCTGCCGGTCAAAATGTCTGGTAATAATTAGGGAGGCTCCGATAGATCGGCCGCCGGTCATTATCGGCCGATATTCACTCTTAATAGTTTGATCGGTGCTCTCTATAAAGCCCGATCAGGAGAGCTGGATCTGATCGATATGGACATAAACGCGAGTGAAGTGTAACCGGACACGCGAGAGAGATCAGATCAGCTGCTGAGTCAGACCGAGACACGCAGCTCTGCATAATCACCTGAAGCCCCGCCCACTGTTTAGTGAGCTGCATGAGAAACTGACGGGCTGTCAGGAGAGAGAGGGAGGGAGAGGGGAAAAGAGATGATCCGTTTCTCCCGTGTTATTATTCAAAGTTAATGTAAACTTTGAATAATGTACGTTATCTACTACAAGTAGTTTGTTTGAATGTAATAATTATGTTGTTTGTTGTTTGTGGAATAATTTATTGAAAAATTGATCTGAATTGTTTCGATCTGTTACGATTATAAACTGAAGCAATATAAAAATGAGCCCCGTGAACTGAGTTTTAAACTGAAGCATATCTGCTCATAGTCCGGTAATTACCTGCTAACGGAAACTCTGCTACACAACTCTTACTATTATTATTGAAATATGACCGGTAATTTTCAAATGTGTCCGGTAAAATAAATTCTGCCCGGACATTTGACCGGCGAGAAAAAATCCTAGCGGAAACCCTGGCTGGTACATGTGGAGCACAGCACTCTGATTGGTTAACAATGGCTGGTACATGTGGAGCACAGCACTCTGATTGGTTAACAATGGCTGGTACATGTGGAGCACAGCACTTCTGATTGGTTAACAATGGCTGGTACATGTGGAGCACAGCACTACTGATTGGTTAACAATGGCTGGTACATGTGGAGCACAGCACTTCTGATTGGTTAACAATGGCTGGTACATGTGGAGCACAGCACTTCTGATTGGTTAACAATGGCTGGTACATGTGGAGCACAGCACTTCTGATTGGTTAACAATGGCTGGTACATGTGGAGCACAGCACTTCTGATTGGTTAACAATGGCTGGTACATGTGGAGCACAGCACTCTGATTGGTTAACAATGGCTGGTACATGTAGAGCACAGCACTTCTGATTGGTTAACAATGGCTGGGACATGTGGAGCACAGCACTCTGATTGGTTAACAATGGCTGGTACATGTGGAGCACAGCACTTCTGATTGGTTAACAATGGCTGGTACATGTGGAGCACAGCACTTCTGATTGGTTAACAATGGCTGGTACATGTAGAGCACAGCACTTCTGATTGGTTAACAATGGCTGGTACATGTGGAGCACAGCACTTCTGATTGGTTAACAATGGCTGGTACATGTGGAGCACAGCACTTCTGATTGGTTAACAATGGCTGGTACATGTGGAGCACAGCACTCTGATTGGTTAACAATGGCTGGTACATGTGGAGCACAGCACTTTTGATTGGTTAACAATGGCTGGTACATGTGGAGCACAGCACTTCTGATTGGTTAACAATGGCTGGTACATGTGGAGAACAGCACTTCTGATTGGTTAACAATGGCTGGTACATGTGGAGCACAGCACTTCTGATTGGTTAACAATGGCTGGTACATGTGGAGCACAGCACTTCTGATTGGTTAACAATGGCTGGTACATGTGGAGCACAGCACTTCTGATTGGGTTAACAATGGCTGGTACATGTGGAGCACAGCACTTCTGATTGGTTAACAATGGCTGGTACATGTGGAGCACAGCACTACTGATTGGTTAACAATGGCTGGTACATGTGGAGAACAGCACTTCTGATTGGTTAACAATGGCTGGTACATGTGGAGCACAGCACTTCTGATTGGTTAACAATGGCTGGTACATGTGGAGCACAGCACTTCTGATTGGTTAACAATGGCTGGTACATGTGGAGCACAGCACTACTGATTGGTTAACAATGGCTGGTACATGTAGAGCACAGCACTTCTGATTGGTTAACAATGGCTGGTACATGTGGAGCACAGCACTTCTGATTGGTTAACAATGGCTGGTACATGTGGAGCACAGCACTTCTGATTGGTTAACAATGGCTGGTACATGTGGAGCACAGCACTTCTGATTGGTTAACAATGGCTGGTACATGTGGAGCACAGCACTTCTGATTGGTTAACAATGGCTGGTACATGTGGAGCACAGCACTTCTGATTGGTTAACAATGGCTGGTACATGTGGAGCACAGCACTTCTGATTGGTTAACAATGGCTGGTACATGTGGAGCACAGCACTTCTGATTGGTTAACAATGGCTGGTACATGTAGAGCACAGCACTCTGATTGGTTAACAATGGCTGGTACATGTGGAGCACAGCACTTCTGATTGGTTACCAATGGCTGGTACATGTGGAGCACAGCACTTCTGATTGGTTAACAATGGCTGGTACATGTGGAGCACAGCACTACTGATTGGTTACCAATGGCTGGTACATGTGGAGCACAGCACTTCTGATTGGTTAACAATGGCTGGTACATGTGGAGCACAGCACTTCTGATTGGTTAACAATGGCTGGTACATGTGGAGCACAGCACTACTGATTGGTTAACAATGGCTGGTGCATGTGGAGCACAGCACTTCTGATTGGTTAACAATGGCTGGTACATGTGGAGCACAGCACTACTGATTGGTTAACAATGGCTGGTGCATGTGGAGCACAGCACTTCTGATTGGTTAACAATGGCTGGTACATGTGGAGCACAGCACTTCTGATTGGTTAACAATGGCTGGTACATGTGGAGCACAGCACTTCTGATTGGTTAACAATGGCTGGTACATGTGGAGCACAGCACTTCTGATTGGTTAACAATGGCTGGTACCAGGGTTTCCGTTAGCCGGTAATTACCGGTTTTTAGCTGGTAAAATGTATTAAAAACCGGTATATTCAAAACCTGCCGGTCAAAATGTCTGGTAATAATTAGGGAGGCTCCGATAGATCGGCCGCCGGTCATTATCGGCCGATATTCACTCTTAATAGTTTGATCGGTGCTCTCTATAAAGGCCGATCAGGAGAGCTGGATCTGATCGATATGGACATAAACGCGAGTGAAGTATAACCGGACACGCGAGAGAGATCAGATCAGCTGCTGAGTCAGACCGAGACACGCAGCTCTGCATAATCACCTGAAGCCCCGCCCTCTGTTTAGCGAGCTGCAGGAGCTGCATGAGAAACTGACGGGCTGTCAGGAGAGAGAGGGAGGGAGAGGGGAAAAGAGATGATCCGTTTCTCCCGTGTTATTATTCAAAGTTAATGTAAACTTTTGAATAATGTACGTTATCTACTACAAGTAGTTTGTTTGAATGTAATAATTATGTTGTTTGTTGTTTGTGGAATAATTTATTGAAAAATTGATCTGAATTGTTTCGATCTGTTACGATTATAAACTGAAGCAATATAAAAATGAGCCCCGTGAACTGAGTTTTAAACTGAAGCATATCTGCTCATAGTCCGGTAATTACCTGCTAACGGAAACTCTGCTACACAACTCTTACTATTATTATTGAAATATGACCGGTAATTTTCAAATGTGTCCGATAAAATAAATTCTGCCCGGACATTTGACCGGCGAGAAAAAATCCTAGCGGAAACCCTGGCTGGTACATGTGGAGCACAGCACTCTGATTGGTTAACAATGGCTGGTACATGTGGAGCACAGCACTCTGATTGGTTAACAATGGCTGGTACATGTGGAGCACAGCACTTCTGATTGGTTAACAATGGCTGGTACATGTGGAGCACAGCACTCTGATTGGTTAACAATGGCTGGTACATGTGGAGCACAGCACTCTGATTGGTTAACAATGGCTAGTACATGTGGAGCACAGCACTCTGATTGGTTAACAATGGCTGGTACATGTGGAGCACAGCACTTCTGATTGGTTAACAATGGCTGGTACATGTGGAGCACAGCACTACTGATTGGTTAACAATGGCTGGTACATGTGGAGCACAGCACTTCTGATTGGTTAACAATGGCTGGTACATGTGGAGCACAGCACTTCTGATTGGTTAACAATGGCTGGTACATGTGGAGCACAGCACTTCTGATTGGTTAACAATGGCTGGTACATGTGGAGCACAGCACTTCTGATTGGTTAACAATGGCTGGTACATGTGGAGCACAGCACTTCTGATTGGTTAACAATGGCTGGTACATGTGGAGCACAGCACTCTGATTGGTTAACAATGGCTGGTGCATGTGGAGCACAGCACTTCTGATTGGTTAACAATGGCTGGTACATGTGGAGCACAGCACTACTGATTGGTTAACAATGGCTGGTACATGTGGAGCACAGCACTACTGATTGGTTAACAATGGCTGGTACATGTGGAGCACAGCACTTCTGATTGGTTAACAATGGCTGGTACATGTGGAGCACAGCACTTCTGATTGGTTAACAATGGCTGGTACATGTGGAGCACAGCACTACTGATTGGTTAACAATGGCTGGTACATGTGGAGCACAGCACTTCTGATTGGTTAACAATGGCTGGTACATGTGGAGCACAGCACTACTGATTGGTTAGCAATGGCTGGTACATGTGGAGCACAGCACTTCTGATTGGTTAACAATGGCTGGTACATGTGGAGCACAGCACTACTGATTGGTTAACAATGGCTGGTACATGTGGAGCACAGCACTACTGATTGGTTAGCAATGGCTGGTACATGTGGAGCACAGCACTTCTGATTGGTTAACAATGGCTGGTACATGTGGAGCACAGCACTACTGATTGGTTAACAATGGCTGGTACATGTGGAGCACAGCACTTCTGATTGGTTAACAATGGCTGGTACATGTGGAGCACAGCACTTCTGATTGGTTAACAATGGCTGGTACATGTGGAGCACAGCACTTCTGATTGGTTAACAATGGCTGGTACATGTGGAGCACAGCACTACTGATTGGTTAACAATGGCTGGTACATGTGGAGAACAGCACTTCTGATTGGTTAACAATGGCTGGTACATGTGGAGCACAGCACTTCTGATTGGTTAACAATGGCTGGTACATGTGGAGCACAGCACTACTCATTGGTTAACAATGGCTGGTACATGTGGAGCACAGCACTACTGATTGGTTAACAATGGCTGGTACATGTGGAGCACAGCACATCTGATTGGTTAACAATGGCTGGTACATGTGGAGCACAGCACTTCTGATTGGTTAACAATGGCTGGTACATGTGGAGCACAGCACTTCTGATTGGTTAACAATGGCTGGTACATGTGGAGCACAGCACTCTGATTGGTTAACAATGGCTGGTACATGTGGAGCACAGCACTTCTGATTGGTTAACAATGGCTGGTACATGTGGAACACAGCACTACTGATTGGTTAACAATGGCTGGTACATGTGGAGCACAGCACTACTGATTGGTTAACAATGGCTGGTACATGTGGAGCACAGCACTTCTGATTGGTTAACAATGGCTGGTACATGTGGAGCACAGCACTTCTGATTGGTTAACAATGGCTGGTACATGTGGAGCACAGCACTTCTGATTGGTTAACAATGGCTGGTACATGTGGAGCACAGCACTTCTGATTGGTTAACAATGGCTGGTACATGTGGAGCACAGCACTTCTGATTGGTTAACAATGGCTGGTACATGTGGAGCACAGCACTACTGATTGGTTAACAATGGCTGGTACATGTGGAGCACAGCACTTCTGATTGGTTAACAATGGCGGGTACATGTGGAGCACAGCACTTCTGATTGGTTAGCAATGGCTGGTACATGTGGAGCACAGCACTACTGATTGGTTAACAATGGCTGGTACATGTGGAGCACAGCACTTCTGATTGGTTAACAATGGCGGGTACATGTGGAGCACAGCACTTCTGATTGGTTAACAATGGCTGGTACATGTGGAGCACAGCACTTCTGATTGGTTAACAATGGCTGGTACATGTGGAGCACAGCACTTCTGATTGGTTAACAATGGCTGGTACATGTGGAGAACAGCACTTCTGATTGGTTAACAATGGCTGGTACATGTGGAGCACAGCACTTCTGATTGGTTAACAATGGCTGGTACATGTGGAGAACAGCACTTCTGATTGGTTAACAATGGCTGGTACATGTGGAGCACAGCACTTCTGATTGGTTAACAATGGCTGGTACATGTGGAGCACAGCACTTCTGATTGGTTAACAATGGCTGGTACATGTGGAGAACAGCACTTCTGATTGGTTAACAATGGCTGGTACATGTGGAGAACAGCACTTCTGATTGGTTAACAATGGCTGGTACATGTGGAGCACAGCACTACTGATTGGTTAACAATGGCTGGTACATGTGGAGCACAGCACTTCTGATTGGTGTGGATGACTGACACACAAGAAGGAAAAAAAATAAATGGTAAAAAAAATAAATGATCGCAGGCTTTGCGATTTCGTAATCGCATCATTTCAAATCGCGATTTCGATTTAAAATCGATTAATCGTTCAGCCCTAATGCTAACGTGATGCTATAAAGCAGGGGTGTCAAACTCAAGGCCCGGGGGCCAAATCCGGCCCGCGACTTCACTTCATGCGGCCCCACAAGAGCTTGCAAAAAATATAATATGTTTATTATATGGTTACATGCTACTTTACAGAAGCACGTTGCCCATAAACTACATGTCCCACAATGCACCTCAAATTTGACTTTTTTCTCAGAATTTGACTTTTTTCTCAAAATGTCACTTTATTTTGTTTTCCAGAATGTGGCTTTTCTTTTTAAATCATTTTGTGGCGTTCTGAAGAGACTTGCAATGATTTGCCCCAGACTTCTGCTTTCAGACAAACTTAATTATGAAGTGATTACCCTATCAGATAATAATCCAATGCAGAGGCAATGATGTAATAGAATACATTATTTTATATATATTATATATATATATATGTATTTTTATATATTCTTAAAATTACAACCGGCTCTTTGAGTGCCACCATAATGCTGATGTGGCCGTGATGAAATTGAGTTTGACCCCCCTGCTATAAAGGAGCTACAGGCGAGTCCAGCAGCACGACTTCAACGTCACGCCAACTTCAGATCCAGATTCAAACACACAGACTCTAGATGGAACGAGTTGAAGCGTTTGTTTGAACAGTCTGCAGGAGGCAGGGACTTGCTCTCAAGCAGAACAGAAACTAACTCAGAGGAGTGTTCACGTGTTCGGCGTAATGACGTACAACGGCCTCCACGACTTCTGTAGTCCTGTTCAGCCACTTGGTAACAACCACCGTTTCTCAGACACGTCCACTCTTCAGAAATCACCAGAGGGGTCACTGCTGATGATTTAATGTCCTAGAACAAAACGTGATCCGTCTCTTCAATGTGTCTCAACCTCAGACCTTAGTTCAGATACTTTCCTAACTCCTATGGAGAGATCCCATTGGCTCTGAGACCAGGGAACAGGAAGTGGAGAAATGCTGACTCATCACTGCACCGCTCTATAGAGGAGACGGACTCACCTCAAACGGGGGTCCGCGGGGCCCCTGTTGGCCCTCCTGCTCGGAGCACATCCCCCCCGGCGGGGCCCTCTTCATGCGGTCGGCCATCACTGCCAGCCCCTCTCCCATCCTGTAGGACGGCTCCCAGTAGAAGTCCTGCATCTTCACGCTGGGGAACTTCATCTTCTTGTCCATGGAGGCGGGGGACTGCAGCTGGTGCTCGTACATCTTCAGGGGGTCGGGGGTCATGTAGAAGCCCTGCTGGGGGGGGCGGCTGCTGCTTCATGGACATCTGCATCGGAGACAGATTCTGGAGCGCCGCCTGGGCCTGAGACCACATCTGAGCCGGCTGCTCCTGCATGTACTGCACACACACACACACACACACACACACACACACACACACACACACACACACACACACACACACACACACACACACACACACACACACACACACACACACACACACACACACACACACACACACACACACACACACACACACACACACACCACACACACACACACACACACACACACACACACACACACACACACACACACACACACACACCACACACACACACACACACACACATCACACACACACACACACACACACACACACACACACACACACACACACACACACACACACACACACACACACACACACACAGCACACACACACACACACACACACACACACACACACACACACACACACTGTTGAGACGCAGACATTGAACTGCACTTAATGTGCTTCACTGTATGACTGATCTCACTGACCTGCTGCAGCCCTGGGTGGTGGGGGGGGCTCTTCCCCATCTGCTGCCCCCCTGGTTTGGTGGGGCTCTGCTGCTGCTGGTGGTTCTGGTTCATGGCCTGGACCTGCAGCTGCTGTTGCCCCCCCGAGGCTCCTGGTCCCTGAGGGGGTCCTGAGGGTCTCTGCTGGCTGTAGGGGATGTGAGACGGCTTCCCACCCCCCTGGACCCCCTGCTGGCTGAGCACCCCCGCCTGCAGGAAGGGGGGCACGGAGACCCCGGAGGAGAAGGTGAAGCCGGGGTTCACCTGCAGACCAGGGAAGCCCACCGGGGGGGGGATCACATAGGCAGAGGGGGGGAAACCTGCAGGGGAGAGGAGTGTTAATGTTGGTACTATTACGGTTATATTCAACATCCTTTAACACGTGTATTACAATTAGGTCACTGTGTGTGTGTGTGTGTGTGTGTGTGTGTGTGTGTGTGTGTGTGTGTGTGTGTGAGACAGTGTGTGTGTGTGTGTGTGTGTGTGTGTGTGTGTACCAGGTCTGCTGGGTAGGGGGGGAAAGGCTCCTGGATGGTGGATGGGGATGAACTGAGTCTGGGTCTGGGTCTGAGTTTGAGTGACAGGTGTCTTCTTGGCCTCGGACACTGGAGTCTTCCTCAGCTCTGTCTGAGCCTTCACCTGAAAACATGGCCGACAGAAATCACAACAGTTAGAGCAGCAGCAGTGCAGAGGACAGTTAGAGGACAGTTAGAGGACAGGCAGAGGACAGTTAGAGGACAGTTAGAGGACAGGCAGAGGACAGTTAGAGGACAGTTAGAGGACAGGCAGAGGACAGTTAGAGGACAGTTAGAGGACAGGCAGAGGACAGTTAGAGGACAGGCAGAGGACAGTTAGAGGACAGGCAGAGGACAGTTAGAGGACAGTTAGAGGACAGGCAGAGGACAGGACAGTTAGAGGACAGGCAAGAGTTAGAGGACAGTTAGAGGACAGTTAGGACAGTGAGACAGTTAGAGGACAGGCAGAGGACAGTTAGAGGACAGTTAGAGGACAGGCAGAGGACAGTTAGAGGATAGGCAGAGGACAGTTAGAGGACAGTTAGAGGACAGGCAGAGGACAGTTAGAGGACAGTTAGAGGACAGTTAGAGGACAGTTAGAGGACAGGCAGAGGACAGTTAGAGGACAGTTAGAGGACAGGCAGAGGACAGTTAGAGGACAGTTAGAGGACAGGCAGAGGACAGTTAGAGGATAGGCAGAGGACAGGCAGAGGACAGTTAAAGGACAGGCAGAGGACAGTTAGAGGACAGGCAGAGGACAGTTAGAGGACAGGCAGAGGACAGTTAGAGGACAGGCAGAGGACAGGCAGAGGACAGTTAGAGGACAGGCAGAGGACAGTTAGAGGACAGGCAGAGGACAGGCAGAAGACAGTTAGAGGACAGGCAGGGGACAGGCAGAGGACAGTTAGAGGATAGGCAGAGGACAGGCAGAGGACAGTTAGAGGACAGGCAGGGGACAGGCAGAAGACAGTTAGAGGACAGGCAGAGGACAGGCAGAGGACAGTTAGAGGACAGGCAGAGGACAGTTAGAGGACAGGCAGAGGACAGTTAGAGGATAGGCAGAGGACAGGCAGAGGACAGTTAGAGGACAGGCAGGGGACAGGCAGAAGACAGTTAGAGGACAGGCAGAGGACAGGCAGAGGACAGTTAGAGGACAGGCAGAGGACAGTTAGAGGACAGGCAGAGGACAGTTAGAGGACAGGCAGAGGACAGTTAGAGGACAGCTAGAGGACAGTTAGAGGACAGTTAGAGGACAGGCAGAGGACAGGCAGAGGACAGTTAGAGGACAGTTAGAGGACAGTTAGAGGACAGGCAGAGGACAGTTAGAGGACAGGCAGAGGACAGTTAGAGGACAGCTAGAGGACAGGCAGAGGTACACTCATAACTCAGCTAAATGCTGCCGTGATGAAACTCCACATCATGTTCCAAACCACATCAAGGATTCTCTCTGAAACAGGATGGAGCTCAAACTCTTTCTCTCTCTCAGGTTTACCACAAGGTGACTTCCTTTTGATTTCCTGCTTCTTCACACACACTCTCTCCAGTACAGGTTAGCTCTGAGTGTTAGCATGCTAATGTAAACACAGACCATATTACTTCCAGAACACGTCTCATTGTTTCTGACAGCAACGTTTCTGATATATAGTTAAACATACAGAGTAAATCACAGGAGGAATGCACAAAACATCTTATTTGTCTCAAAATATAAATAATAAAATCTCAAAATTCGTAGTCTTTTCTCAAAATTCTGACTTTTTTCTCAAAATCTCGACTTTCTAACTTTTTTCTTGGGACTTTCTTAATTTTGACTTAATTCTCAAAATGTTCTACATTTTTACTTTAACATTTATTTTCCAAATGTCAACTTTATACTCAACAATTTGCCTTCTTTTCACAAAATGTAAAAAAGGAGGGACTTAAAATATGTTGTTTCCTGCAGGAGTTTCTGAGAGCAACGTTTATGATTGGCCCGTGGGTTTAAAGCCCGCCCACATTTTAGTAATGTCGTCATGCAAATCTGGATCAGCTCCGTTGTTCCCCGTTTTTAGAGATGTGGGTACGGAGGAAAAGAGAGAGGGTTTATTTCTGACTCTTTGAGAGTCTCCTGACACACGGGGAGACACAGGGACACACCAGGGACACATGGTGACACACCGGAGACACATGGTGACACACCGGGGACATACCGGGGACACATGGTGACACACCGGGGACATACCGGGGACACATGGTGACACACCGGGGACACACCGGGGACACATGGTGACATACCGGGGACACATGGTGACACACCGGGGACACACCGGGGACACATGGTGACACACCGGGGACACATGGTGACACACCGGGGACACATGGTGACACACCGGGGGGACACGGTGACACATGGTGACACACCGGGGACATACCGGGGACACATGGTGACACACCGGGGACATACCGGGGGACACATGGTGACACACCGGGGACACATGGTGACACACCGGGGACACACCGGGGACACATGGTGACACACCGGGGACATACCGGGGACACACGGG
Source organism: Gymnodraco acuticeps (assembly GCF_902827175.1). Classification (NCBI taxonomy): domain Eukaryota; kingdom Metazoa; phylum Chordata; class Actinopteri; order Perciformes; family Bathydraconidae; genus Gymnodraco; species Gymnodraco acuticeps. Next base: position 36,523 of record NW_022991028.1, read on the forward strand.
GACACATGGTGACACACCGGGGACACACCGGGGACACATGGTGACACACCGGGGACATACCGGGGACACATGGTGACACACCGGGGACATACCGGGGACACATGGTGACACACCGGGGACACACCGGGGACACATGGTGGACACACCGGGGACACATGGTGACACACCGGGGACACATGGTGACACACCGGGGACACATGGTGACACACCGGGGACACATGGTGACACACCGGGGACACATGGTGACACACCGGGGACACACCGGGGACACATGGTGACACACCGGGGACACATGGTGACACACCGGGGACATACCGGGACACATGGTGACACACCGGGGACACACCGTGACACATGGTGACATACCGGTGATACCCCGGGGACACACGGTGACACACCGGGGACACATGGTGACACATGGTGACATACCGGGGACAAACGGTGACACACATGGTGACACACCGGGGACACATGGTGACACACCGGGGGGACACGGTGACACACGGGGACACACCGGGGACACACCGGGGACACATGGTGACACACCGGGGACATACCGGGGACACATGGTGACACACCGGGGACACATGGTGACACACCGGGGACACATGGTGACACACCGGGGACACATGGTGACACACCGGGGGGACACGGTGACACACCGGGGGGACACGGTGACACATGGTGACACACCGGGGACATACCGGGGACACATGGTGACACACCGGGGACATACCGGGGACACATGGTGACACACCGGGGACACATGGTGACACACCGGGGACACATGGTGACACACCGGGGACACACCGGGGACACATGGTGACACACCGGGGACATACCGGGGACACATGGTGACACACCGGGGACATACCGGGGACACATGGTGACACACCGGGGACATACCGGGGACACATGGTGACACACCGGGGACACATGGTGACACACCGGGGACACATGGTGACACACCGGGGACACATGGTGACACACCGGGGACACACCGGGGACACATGGTGACACACCGGGGACACATGGTGACACACCGGGGACATACCGGGACACATGGTGACACACCGGGGACACACCGTGACACATGGTGACATACCGGTGATACCCCGGGGACACACGGTGACACACCGGCGACACATGGTGACACATGGTGACATACCGGGGACACACGGTGACACACATGGTGACACACCGGGGACACATGGTGACACACCGGGGGGACACGGTGACACACGGGGACACACCGGGGACACACGGTGACACACCGGGGACACATGGGGGACACACAGTGACACACCGGGGACACAAAAAAGTGATAGGAGACCTTTAAACCAAAAGTGAATCCTCAATGTTGCTCTTGATATTTCCTTTCTGCGTTTACTCGTATCCCCTGAAGGTTTCCAGGACGTGTTGGAACCTCCCTAACTTGTGAAAGGTAGTGTAAGACTTAATGTAAGAGTGTGAGCACCTGTTTCCCGGCGTCGGCTGTTTTCTCGTGCGGGGCTTTCTTCATCTCGCTCTTCCTCTTGCCGTCTCTCTCTCTCTTGGGCTCTGTTTTCCCAGCAGCAGCCCCGTTCCCCTTGTTGAAGTCTCGCCTCTCCTTCCCGCTGTCCTTCAGCTGCTGACTGCGACTCGGCTCTCGGGGTTTGATGTTTTCCTTGAAGGTGACGACGGGCCGTTCTCCGCCGTCAGGCCACGAGCTCTGCGTCTTCCCCGCTGAGAGCACAGACTTCAAACCGGAGTTCCCTGACCCGTCGTTTGGCTGCTGCTCGGCGTTAGACGACTCCTGAAGAACCGGCACCTCCTTCTCTTTCTCCAGCGGCTCCTCGATGGCCTGCTCGGGGATATCGGTGATGAAGAGGAGGAGACCATCTTCACTCACGCTGCACTGGATCAAACTGCAGAGAGGAGGCAAGTTTAATGCAATGTCATCAGGCTTTAAGCGGTCACCATTGGGTGTTATTCAGTCTATAAAGGAACTACAGCACGGTCACATGACTTCACGTCACCACCGCTACGCTAAAAGAGGCTAACGTTGGGCTATAAAGGAACTACAGCACGGTCACATGACTTCACGTCACCACCGCTAAGCTAAAGGAGGCTAACGTTGGGCTATAAAGGAACTACAGCACGGTCACATGACTTCACGTCACCACCGCTAAGCTAAAGGAGGCTAACGTTGGGCTATAAAGGAACTACAGCACGGTCACATGACTTCACGTCACCACCGCTAAGCTAAAGGAGGCCAACGTTGGGCTATAAAGGAACTACAGCACGGTCACATGACTTCACGTCACCATCGCTAAGCTAAAGGAGGCTAATGTTGGGCTATACAGGAACTACAGCACGGTCACATGACTTCACGTCACCACCGCTAAGCTAAATGAGGCTAATGTTGGGCTATAAAGGAACTACAGCACGGTCACATGACTTCACGTCACCACCGCTAAGCTAAAGGAGGCTAACGTTGGGCTATAAAGGAACTACAACACGGTCACATGACTTCACGTCACCACCGCTAAGCTAAAGGAGGCCAACGTTGGGCTATAAAGGAACTACAGCACGGTCACATCACTTCACGTCACCATCGCTAAGCTAAAGGAGGCTAATGTTGGGCTATACAGGAACTACAGCACGGTCACATGACTTCACGTCACCACCGCTAAGCTAAAGGAGGCTAATGTTGGGCTATAAAGGAACTACAGCACGGTCACATGACTTCACGTCACCACCGCTAAGCTAAAGGAGGCTAATGTTGGGCTATAAAGGAACTAAAGCACGGTCACATGACTTCACGTCACCACCGCTAAGCTAAAGGAGGCTAATGTTGGGCTATAAAGGAACTACAGCACGGTCACATGACTTTACGTCACCACCGCTAAGCTAAAGGAGACTAACGTTGGGCTATAAAGGAACTACAGCACGGTCACATGACTTCACGTCACCACCGCTAAGCTAAAGGAGGCTAATGTTGGGCTATAAAGGAACTACAGCACGGTCACATGACTTCACGTCACCACCGCTAAGCTAAAGGAGGCTAATGTTGGGCTATAAAGGAACTACAGCACGGTCACATGACTTCACGTCACCACCGCTAAGCTAAAGGAGGCTAACGTTGGGCTATAAAGGAACTACAGCACGGTCACATGACTTCACGTCACCACCGCTAAGCTAAAGAAGGCTAACGTTGGGCTATAAAGGAACTACAGCACGGTAACATGACTTCACGCCACCACCGCTAAGATAAAGGAGGCTAACGTTGGGCTATAAAGGAACTACAACACGGTCACATGACTTCATATCACACCGCTAAGCTAAAGGAGGCTAATGTTGGGCTATAAAGGAACTACAGCACGGTCACATGACTTCACGTCACCACTGCTAAGCTAAAGGAGGCTAATGTTGGGCTATAAAGGAACTACAGCACGGTCACATGACTTCACGTCACCACCGCTAAGCTAAAGGAGGCTAACGTTGGGCTATAAAGGAACTACAGCACGGTCACATGACTTCACGTCACCACCGCTAAGCTAAAGGAGGCTAATGTTGGGCTATAAAGGAACTACAGCACGGTCACATGACTTCACGTCACCACCGCTAAGCTAAAGGTGGCTAAAGTTGGGCTATAAAGGAACTACAGCACCATCGGGTGTTATTCACTGCGTGTGCCATAGGGTGCTGCTGGGCCAAAGTGGTGTTAGTATCATAAACGTTTGAGATTATTTTCTGACATAATCTAAAATCAGATAGAGGAATCCCATTGGACGAGGGAGATACTGCCTCCCTGCACTCTGAGTTATGATTGTTTATCAGTGTGTGAATAAAGAGGGTCTCTCTCACCCCGGCTGGTTGTCAGCGACCCACTTCCCCAGGCTGATGAGCCTCTGGTGGCGGGTCTGCAGCGGCAGCCCGTCCCGGTCCACCAGGATTCCTTGATGTCCTTTAGTGAAGTCCAGGGACCTGAAGCAGCAGCATACATTAACAACCAGGTAACACACACACACCCAGGAAACTCCTCACATGAACACCCAGGACACACACACACACACACACACACACACACACACACACACACACACACACACACACACACACACACACACACACACACACACACACACACACACACACACACACACACACACACACACACACACACACACACACACACACACACACACACACACACACACACACACACACACACACACACACACACACACACACACACACACACACACACACACACACACACACACACACAGGAAACTCCTCACATGAACACCCAGGTAACACACACACACCCAGGAAACTCCTCACCTGAACACTCAGGTCACACACACACACACACCCAGGAAACTCCTCACCTGAACACCCAGGTCACACACACACCCAGGAAACTCCTCACATGAACACCCAGGTCACACACACACACACACACACCCAGGAAACTCCTCACCTGAACACCCAGGTCACACACACACACACACACACACACCCAGGAAACTCCTTACATGAACACCCAGGTAACACACACACACACACACGATTGATTAGTGTATTACCTGAGAGCGGGACGCAGAGCCAGGAAACCCTGCAGCTCAAACTCCTCCGGCAGGGGCGTCACTGTGGAGGAAACAAACACACCTTCAGTACCACCATATCATTATCAGTGTTTCCCCTAGGTTTACTGCTTTGGGGGGTTGCTGCCTGAGCGGGGGGGGGTGCTGCCTGAGCGGGGGGGGGGGTTATTGATTAATGCATCAGTGTTTCTTAGGGTCAAAAACACTAAACTCACAACTTAAAATGAAAGCGTTTAGTTTATTTAATAAAGGAGCACATGTTCAATGTGAAAAGTGACAGTAGATATAGATTATTTGCAATTTGGTGCCATATATATACACAAATAAAAATAAAAAAAAGAATTATAATTTTGTTTTTTTAACACCTTGAATTTCAGGGGGGGCTCCGTTGAGACAATGGGAGGGGAGACACTGATTGTGTTTCATTATTCATCGTAGCGCTGTGGCTGGTTTTCTGTGTGAGCGTCCTTGGGTTTATGTAAATATACATTTATTATTAATATATTTAATCACAATGTTGGGTTTTGCTTTCTTGACTATTGGTCTACTAAATGAATATATCATCCAGCAATGTGCCTCTTGGTGAAAACAAACATAACAACATGTTTAAGGCAGTTTGAAGGTGTGTGTGTGGTACCTGAGGGGCAGGTCACGTCGTCCTCTTTGGGCTGGAAACTGTTGAGGATGGAGACGAGCCAGGGCCAGATACTGAGAGAGAGGAAGAGGAGTTACACTTCCTGTTCGGAGGGGAAGAAGCAGCCACACCGTAAGGCCCAATTCCAAACCTCTCCCCACCCACTCCCTCTCTGTGATGGAGTGACACTCACAGCTCAATGAGGCTCCACAAGGACACACACACACAGGACACACACACACAGCGCGACTCCTGACGGACACACACAGCGCGACTCCTGACAGACACACACAGCGCGACTCCTGACGGACACACACAGCGCGACTCCTGACGGACACACACACACAGCGTGACTCCTGACGGACACACACAGCGCGACTCCTGACGGACACACACAGCGCGACTCCTGACGGACACACACAGCGCGACTCCTGACGGACACACACACAGCGTGACTCCTGACGACACACACAGCGTGACGCCTGACGGACACACACACACAGCGTGACTCCTGACGACACACACAGCGTGACGCCTGACGGACACACACACACAGCGTGACTCCTGACGACACACACAGCGTGACGCCTGACGGACACACACACACACAGCGTGACTCCTGACGGACACACACAGTGTGACGCTCCGAGGAAACGACGTCACATTGCTCTTAAAACACCGTTTCTCGCTTCCTCTCTCTTCGCATGGTTTCCTTGCGTCTCAGACCTACTCCCACACAGAGAGGGGGTGATTAAACAGAAACTCACTGCGTCCTCTGGTCGACGGCGGCCTCGTGGAAGACGCTGGGTCTCAGCCTGAGCCAATCAAGAGACACTTTGATGGCGGGAAGAGGACATTCGCCCATTATCTCCTCCCCACGACTCTTGTTGAGCAGAGCTCGGCTGCACATGACGCCCAGGAAGGACACTGAGGAGGACAGGAAGACAGACAGGAAGTCAGACAGGAAGACAGGCAGGAAGTCAGACCGGAAGACAGACAGGAAGCCAGACAGGCAGGAAGACAGACAGGAAGACAGGCAGGAAGACAGACAGGAAGTCAGACAGGCAGGAAGACAGGCAGGAAGACAGACAGGAAGACAGACAGGAAGTCAGACCGGAAGACAGACAGGAAGCCAGACAGGCAGGAAGACAGACAGGAAGACAGGCAGGAAGACAGACAGGCAGGAAGACAGACAGGAAGTCAGACAGGAAGACAGGCAGGAAGACAGGGAGGAAGTCAGACAGGAAGCCAGACAGGCAGGAAGACAGACAGGAAGACAGGCAGGAAGACAGACAGGAAGACAGACAGGAAGACAGGCAGGAAGTCAGACAGGAAGTCAGACAGGAAGACAGACAGGAAGACAGACAGGAAGACAGGCAGGAAGACAGACAGGAAGACAGGCAGGAAGTCAGACAGGAAGTCAGACAGGAAGACAGGCAGGAAGTCAGGCAGGAAGACAGACAGGAAGACAGGCAGGAAGACAGGCAGGAAGACAGGCAGGAAGACAGGCAGGAAGTCAGACAGGAAGACAGACAGGAAGACAGACAGGAAGACAGGCAGGAAGACAGACAGGAAGACAGGCAGGAAGACAGGCAGGAAGACAGACAGGAAGACAGACAGGAAGACAGGCAGGAAGACAGGCAGGAAGACAGACAGGAAGACAGGCAGGAAGACAGGCAGGAAGACAGGCAGGAAGACAGACAGGAAGACAGGCAGGAAGACAGACAGGAAGACAGGCAGGAAGACAGGCAGGAAGACAGGCAGGAAGACAGACAGGAAGACAGACAGGAAGACAGGCAGGAAGTCAGACAGGTGAGAATCAGTCATGATGTAACATATAATAAGTACCCTGTATCAAGATTGATGCAAAACAAGTGAAATTTGAACTTTGAAAAAAACCCACTTCTGGGGTCATTTGGCTGCATTTTCCATTTCTCTGGCCCCCATTGGTCGATTTTGATGATTGACATCTATTTTTAACCTTTAGAGCCAATAGAATCGAGGGGAGGTTCCTAAAATCCATCTAAACATTGCTCATTGGTGAATGAGTGCTGCGTAGCCAGAATGCCCAAAACAGGAAGCTGTCATACACTCTAGTAGCTATCGTAGCAGCTTGATATGAAAAGTCTGTTATTGACATAAATATGAAGATGGATTATCAGATATCATTCAAAGTGACAGACACATTGGATGAACCTTCAGCAGCGTTTCTATCGTTTTGATGCCATTGAACATGACTTTTGATCAGAAACAGCAAAAGGTGAGACAATGTCCCGTGTTTGCTCCGTAAAGCTACGTGGTGTGATGTCTGGGTTAGCTTCTCCTGCCGCGAGTTCTGATCGCTCAGTGATGATACTTATATGTCTGGAATCTGTGGAATCTCAGCTTGATAATCGATATCTTATTTGTGCGGATCCGATAAGTAATAAGGGTATTTTACCGTGAGTTCTGTGCTAAGTGTGTTAGCATTTTTTCGCTCAGGGCTAATTCAGAGCGTTTGTTATTACCCTTATGTTTCGTTTAGCTAAAAATGGTTAATATCGTCAGTTAGCTGAGTTTCTTCCCGTTAAGTGGGTATGACACATTCATAGTTTATTGAATGTTAAGAAGCCCTGTGTGTGTGTGTGTCTCTCACTGAAGAGCCCCAGCAGTTGGAACCAGCTGATTGGCTGCTCGCTGCAGCTCGGCTCCCCTTCTTCAGACGGCAGCTCTCTGAGGTGATGGAGCTCGAACAGGTTGATGACCGTGATGTGGACCAGCTGCTGGGAGCTGAAGGCCTTCTGCAGGATGAGCTTCTGCACACACACACACACACACACACACACACACACACACACACACACACACACACACACACACACACACACACACACACACACACACACACACACACACACACACACACACACACACACACACACACACACACACACACACACACACACACACACACACACACACACACACACACACACACACACACACACACACACACACACACACACACACACACACACACACACACACACACGTTAGCAAACATCACTTTAAACCACAGTGCATCAATCAATCAACAACTTGATTAATCCTGCAAGGGGCCATTGGTTGTGAGCAGCTGATGTCATGAACACAGGCAGGAAGATACAGAAACACCCCTGAATGTGGATCATTCCAATGTACACCATAAATTAGGGCTGTGCGATTATGGCAAAAATCATTTGGGTCAATAATTGATATCACGATTATTTTGACGATTATTCATTGACCATTTATTGAACTTTAAAACAAATAATATTTTACCAATAAACAAGATCAACAAATATGTTGGAGCGCACTTCCAAAACCATACTAAACATATATTAATATGATAAATAAAAATAAATTAGACCAAAATAAATGAAATCAAACATGTTGCAGTGCACTGTCACAACCTACTGAAAACTCCTTAACATATAGCCAACATTTTGGTTCAACATATTCAACATATTCCACTCAGTTAAACGTTGAAGGCTGGCCCACCGTCATGGTCCAGAAGTAACAGGAAATAAACGTTGAACTACAATTTAAGACCAAATAAAAATGTTTGGCACCATGGCAAATGCTGGTAGGGCTGCTCATGTCATCTCTTAAAGATTTGTTGCAAGAAACACCAGCCTGTTTACATGGTCTGGTTTCAGAGATGAGCGCAGGCAGGGGACGATATTGCCACCTGTACTGAAGACCCTCTCTGAAGAGGAACTTGTGGCAGTGCTGCCACATGACACAGGACAAAAAGAAAAGACTCTGAACCCTTTCTTTGCCATTATATAAAAATAGTGTTGCTACAAAAGTATAAATGAGGCTTACTAATAAGACAACTCAGATCTGAAGCTACACAGGAATCTGCTGCCAACGTGCAATAAAAAAGACAACATTAATCAAACCCATTTTTTGTTGCATTTTATTAGAGTATAAAAATAAATGCCTTTAAAATAGGAAGCAAGCAACACTAGCTTCTTAACCTGAATTGATAATAGACTATAATCAATTTAAACAGAACAGATCTTAATGTTTGCATTCTTATACCATTTTGTACAATAATTATAATGAATAAATTCAAACAAACTCAAACTTACAGCTGATTAATAACGGTATCTAAATTGAGTTTTTATTATATCAAAAACCTGTTGAAATGCTTCTGTTATTTTTACTGTCCCCAAAAAGCGCGTCGCAGCCTCCAGGAAAGCTTCTTTCACAACTTCGCCGTCTTTGAAAGACTTCATGTGTTTCGCAAGAACGTGACTGACACGATAAGATGCTCTGGTAGCAGCCTTGCTCTTGTTGTTGGGCCTGGTGGAAATGGACTGCTGTGCATTTAGCTGTCCTTTCAGGCCCCTCCCCTTTTGGAGCGTAGGGCAGAATTAGGAGGGAATTCCGTCTCGTAGCGTTTGTGCACTGTTTTGAAATGCCGTTCCTAAATTACCCTTCTTCGATAAAGCCACGCTCGCATTGCAGATGAGACAGATGGACTTTGAATTGGAATAGATACAAAAATAATCATCCTCCCACTCGGAGTGAAAATTATATATTTTGGGCTTTTTTGCTTCTGCCATAATTGCGGTCTTGTGTGTGTGCGGACTGTCACTGCACTGCCCACTGCCCACCAGCCACGCCGGCCAATCACAAAGCTTTGATGCGTTCAAGTGCATTATTCTGGCACGGGAACATTATGTTACAGGACATTAACGATAAAACAGAATATTGTTGTTCTATTTTTAGACACATCTCGCGATCGACTGGGAATCTCCCCGCGACCATTCTTTTTAACGAGTTGCTGCTCTTGTTCTGACATCTTCACTCGCGCTGAACACATGTCACTCCCACGTGGCCGAGTGGGCTTTTAGGGAGGGGCGAAAGCACACCCAGCAAAATAATCGTATTTTGTCAATTATGCTGTTTTCATAATCGTCACAAGCCATAATCGTAATCGCGATTAAAATACGATTAATTGCACAGCCCTACCATAAATAGTTCATAGCATCACAATACAAATGAGTAAATTAATAATCAAGTTACAAAACCTATCAAGAATGATTTTGAAAAGCGATTAGTCTTAAGAGCAGGTAGAGCATATCTACACTCTGAAGGAACATGAGCTGGAGAGTTCAGCTTGCTCTCTGCTTTCTGCAGAATCTGCATGCAGGAAGAAGGAGAAAGACCCGTGTCCACATGGTGTCTTTTAGAACTGCTGCCGGGATGACACATGGCTAATAAATGTAATAAAGGTGGCTAATGTTGGGCTATAAAGGAACTACAGCACGGTCACATGACTTCACGTCACCACCGCTAAGCTAAAGGAGGCTAATGTTGGGCTATAAAGGAACTACAGCACGGTCACATGACTTCACGTCACCACTGCTAAGCTAAAGGTGGCTAATGTTGGGCTATAAAGGAACTACAGCACGGTCACATGACTTCACGTCACCACCGCTAAGCTAAAGGAGGCTAATGTTGGGCTATAAAGGAACTACAGCACGGTCACATGACTTCACGTCACCACCGCTAAGCTAAAGGAGTCTAATGTTGGGCTATAAAGGAACTACAGCACGGTCACATGAATTCACGTCACCACCGCTAAGCTAAAGGCGGCTAATGTTGGGCTATAAAGCAACTACAGCACGGTCACATGACTTCACGTCACCACCGCTAAGCTAAAGGCGGCTAATGTTGGGCTATAAAGGAACTACAGCACGGTCACATGACTTCACGCCACCACCGCTAAGCTAAAGGAGGCTAATGTTGGTCTATAAAGGAACTACAGCACGGTCACATGACTTCACGTCACCACCGCTAAGCTAAAGGTGGCTAATGTTGGGCTATAAAGGAACTACAGCACGGTCACATGACTTCACGTCACCACCGCTAAGCTAAAGGCGGCTAATGTTGGGCTATAAAGGAACTACAGCACGGTCACATGACTTCACGCCACCACCGCTAAGCTAAAGGAGGCTAATGTTGGGCTATAAAGGAACTACAGCACGGTCACATCACTTCACGTCACCACCGCTAAGCTAAAGGTGGCTAATGTTGGGCTATAAAGGAACTACAGCACGGTCACATGACTTCACGTCACCACCGCTAAGCTAAAGGAGGCTAATGTTGGGCTATAAAGGAACTACAGCACGGTCACATGACTTCACGTCACCACCGCTAAGCTAAAGGCGGCTAATGTTGGGCTATAAAGGAACTACAGCACGGTCACATGACTTCACGTCACCACCGCTAAGCTAAAGGTGGCTAATGTTGGGCTATAAAGGAACTACAGCACGGTCACATGACTTCACGTCACCACCGCTAAGCTAAAGGTGGCTAATGTTGGGCTATAAAGGAACTACAGCACGGTCACATGACTTCACGTCACCACCGCTAAGCTAAAGGTGGCTAATGTTGGGCTATAAAGGAACTACAGCACGGTCACATGACTTCAGGTCACCACCGCTAAGCTAAAGGTGGCTAATGTTGGGCTATAAAGGAACTACAGCACGGTCACATGACTTCAGGTCACCACCGCTAAGCTAAAGGAGGCTAATGTTTGGCTATAAAGGAACTACAGCACGGTCACATGACTTCAGGTCACCACCGCTAAGCTAAAGGTGGCTAATGTTGGGCTATAAAGGAACTACAGCACGGTCACATGACGTGGTCTCACCTGAAACTGCTCCTCCAGTTTCTCCCTCAGAGCGTCCAGCTTCTCCAGACTCTTGCTCAGGTAGACGTGGCCGTGGAACTTGATGAAGGCTCTGATGAAATCTGAGACGCTCCACTTGGTTTTCACTTCGTCTCGGCTGCAGGGACACAGAGAGAAACATCACAGTTTAACTCAAAACGTTCCTGAGGAGTGCTACATCTTCTCCTAAAGAGGATATATCTGCCTCTCCTCTAGTGTGTCCTATAGTGCATGTAAATGGTCTGCAAAGGTTAACATCCCTCTGTGGAGTTTCTCTCCAACACACTGCCTGAAACACCTCGACTCCTTCGTTAATGACCTCTTTTAGTCACATTCAAGCAAGTTTCTGGCATTTTCAAACCTTTCCAGATCCTCACACCTGTGGTTCATCGCACATCCATACACAGCACGCAGACTACAGATAGATTCAACTATAAAAGATCAAATTGGGCCAAAATTATACTTTTGACAGGACAGCAGGCGATAAGGGTAGAAGTAACAAGTTCACACAAAACTGTATTTAACAGTTTTTTTAAAATAGTAATTTATTTACTCCTATTTCATGACTTAACTGTTCTAACTGTATTCTTTAAAAAAAAAATATATAAATTTTTGTGTATTTATATTCATTTGAAAGACTTATTTTTTATTCAAGTTTTTAAAATGGTTAAAAAATAAATAAAATAGAATAGATTTTTTGGTATATTTTGTACATATTGCCCAGCGCTAGTGTGTGTGTTAGTGGTGTGTGTGTGTGTGTCACCTCTCCAGGGCCTTGGACAGAGCCTTCTGCAGGTTAGTGGTGTGTGTGTTAGTGGTGTGTGTGTGTGTGTCACCTCTCCAGGGCCTTGGACAGAGCCTTCTGCAGGTTAGTGGTGTGTGTGTTAGTGGTGTGTGTGTATGTGTGTGTCACCTCTCCAGACCCTTGGACAGAGCCTTCTGCAGGTTAGTGGTGTGTGTGTGTTAGTGGTGTGTGTGTGTGTGTGTTAGTGGTGTGTGTGTGTGTGTGTGTCACCTCTCCAGGGCCTGGACAGAGCCTTCTGCAGGTTAGTGGTGTGTGTGTTAGTGGTGTGTGTGTGTGTGTGTGTGTCACCTCTCCAGGGCCTTGGACAGAGCCTTCTGCAGGTTAGTGGTGTGTGTGTGTTAGTGGTGTGTGTGTGTGTGTGTGTGTGTGTGTGTGTGTCACCTCTCCAGGGCCTTGGACAGAGCTTTCTGCAGGTTAGTGGTGTGTGTGTTAGTGGTGTGTGTGTGTGTGTGTGTGTGTGTGTGTGTGTGTCACCTCTCCAGGGCCTTGGACAGAGCCTTCTGCAGGTTAGTGGTGTGTGTGTGTGTGTTAGTGGTGTGTGTGTGTGTGTGTGTGTGTGTGTGTGTGTGTGTGTCACCTCTCCAGGGCCTTGGACAGAGCCTTCTGCAGGTTAGTGGTGTGTGTGTGTGTGTGTGTTAGTGGTGTGTGTGTGTGTGTGTGTGTGTGTGTGTGTGTGTGTGTGTCACCTCTCCAGACCCTTGGACAGAGCCTTCTGCAGGTTAGTGGTGTGTGTGTGTTAGTGGTGTGTGTGTGTGTGTTAGTGGTGTGTGTGTGTGTGTGTGTGTCACCTCTCCAGGGCCTTGGACAGAGCCTTCTGCAGGTTAGTGGTGTGTGTGTTAGTGGTGTGTGTGTGTGTGTGTGTGTGTGTCACCTCTCCAGGGCCTTGGACAGAGCCTTCTGCAGGTTAGTGGTGTGTGTTAGTGGTGTGTGTGTGTGTGTGTGTGTGTGTGTCACCTCTCCAGGGCCTTGGACAGAGCCTTCTGCAGGTTAGTGGTATGTGTGTGTGTGTGTGTGTGTGTGTGTGTGTGTGTCACCTCTCCAGGGCCTTGGACAGAGCCTTCTGCAGGTTAGTGGTGTGTGTTAGTGGTGTGTGTGTGTGTGTGTGTGTGTGTGTCACCTCTCCAGGGCCTTGGACAGAGCCTTCTGCAGGTTAGTGGTATGTGTGTGTGTGTGTGTGTGTGTGTGTGTGTGTGTGTCACCTCTCCAGGGCCTTGGACAGAGCTTTCTGCAGGTTAGTGGTGTGTGTGTTAGTGGTGTGTGTGTGTGTGTGTGTGTGGTGTGTGTGTGTGTCACCTCTCCAGGGCCTTGGACAGAGCCTTCTGCAGGTTAGTGGTGTGTGTGTGTGTGTTAGTGGTGTGTGTGTGTGTGTGTGTGTGTGTGTGTGTGTCACCTCTCCAGGGCCTTGGACAGAGCCTTCTGCAGGTTAGTGGTGTGTGTGTGTGTGTGTTAGTGGTGTGTGTGTGTGTGTGTGTGTGTGTGTGTCACCTCTCCAGACCCTTGGACAGAGCCTTCTGCAGGTTAGTGGTGTGTGTGTGTTAGTGGTGTGTGTGTGTGTGTTAGTGGTGTGTGTGTGTGTGTGTGTCACCTCTCCAGGGCCTTGGACAGAGCCTTCTGCAGGTTAGTGGTGTGTGTGTTAGTGGTGTGTGTGTGTGTGTGTGTGTGTGTCACCTCTCCAGGGCCTTGGACAGAGCCTTCTGCAGGTTAGTGGTGTGTGTTAGTGGTGTGTGTGTGTGTGTGTGTGTGTGTGTCACCTCTCCAGGGCCTTGGACAGAGCCTTCTGCAGGTTAGTGGTATGTGTGTGTGTGTGTGTGTGTGTGTGTGTGTGTGTGTGTGTGTGTGTCACCTCTCCAGGGCCTTGGACAGAGCCTTCTGCAGGTTAGTGGTGTGTGTTAGTGGTGTGTGTGTGTGTGTGTGTGTGTGTGTCACCTCTCCAGGGCCTTGGACAGAGCCTTCTGCAGGTTAGTGGTATGTGTGTGTGTGTGTGTGTGTGTGTGTGTGTGTGTCACCTCTCCAGGGCCTTGGACAGAGCCTTCTGCAGGTTAGTGGTGTGTGTGTGTTAGTGGTGTGTGTGTGTGTGTGTGTGTGTGTGTGTGTGTGTCACCTCTCCAGGGCCTTGGACAGAGCCTTCTGCAGGTTAGTGGTGTGTGTGTGTGTGTGTGTTAGTGGTGTGTGTGTGTGTGTGTGTGTGTGTGTCACCTCTCCAGGGCCTTGGACAGAGCCTTCTGCAGGTTAGTGGTGTGTGTGTGTGTTAGTGGTGTGTGTGTGTGTGTGTGTGTGTGTGTGTGTCACCTCTCCAGGGCCTTGGACAGAGCCTTCTGCAGGTTAGTGGTGTGTGTGTGTGTGTGTTAGTGGTGTGTGTGTGTGTGTGTGTGTGTCACCTCTCCAGGGCCTTGGACAGAGCCTTCTGCAGGTTAGTGGTGTGTGTGTGTGTGTGTTAGTGGTGTGTGTGTGTGTGTGTGTGTGTGTGTGTGTGTGTGTGTGTGTCACCTCTCCAGGGCCTTGGACAGAGCTTTCTGCAGGTTACGGCCCGTCTACACTACAGGCGTCAAAAAATGCTTTCAACGCTTCGCCCATTCATTTGAATGGGGTGACGTAGGATATTTTCAAACTTCGCCGAACTGCATTGTGGGTAGCATGGCAAGGCGTTGCAAGCATCGCGAGCGTCTATCGGCGTCAAAAGTTGAACAATGTTCAACTTTTGAGGCTCGATGCTTGCTCGAAGCTGGCGTCAGCCAATCAAATCCCGTTTTTGCAATTCCCGCCAGTACAAGCGCTAGCCAATCAAACCGCGTGCAAGCTGGGAGAGCCAGACCGCAGTTCATTTCCTCATATTCCAAACGAGAAGTTACGGTAGCAAATCACCCGGTTCTTTCCGACCAGAACTATTTACCGGGATACAAACCGGAGGAACCAGGCATGGAGGGAGGTGGCAGAGACAGTGGGTGAAACTGGTAGGTTTTCGCCTGTTTGGGGATTTTATATCCAGTTTACTTCGTTTTAACATTGCTATTGCTTTGTATGTCGGGGGCGGGAGATTCATGTGATTGGTTGTTGGTCGCAAAAAATCGCCCAGCTTCAAGATTTTTTGATGCCTGTAGTGTAGACGGGCCGTTAGTGGTGTGTGTGTGTGTTAGAGGTGTGTGTGTGTCACCTCTCCAGGGCCTGGACAGAGCCTTCTGCAGGTTAGTGGTGTGTGTGTGTGTGTGTGTGTGTGTGTGTGTGTGTCACCTCTCCAGGGCTTTGGACAGAGCCTTCTGCAGGTTAGTGGTGTGTGTGTGTGTGTGTGTGTGTGTGTGTGTGTGTGTGTGTCACCTCTCCAGGGCCTTGGACAGAGCCTTCTGCAGGTTAGTGGTGTGTGTGTGTGTGTGTGTGTGTGTGTCACCTCTCCAGGGCCTTGGACAGAGCCTTCTGCAGGTTAGTGGAAGCTGCAGGGAAGGGGAACTTGACGGCGATGCTGCGGCAGTAATAGAAGATGGTGGTCAGGTGGTCTCCTTTAGACGAGGCCAGGATGGCGAGCTGGTTGTACGGCTGACCTGCGGGTCATCAAACACATGAGGCTTCATGTACCTCCATCCACTGACATGCCCTCATACTTTATTCCATTCTAATGTAAATACTGCTATATCTTACTATATGTTTTAATGTTATTATAGTTTTCTTAAAATAGTTCTTTATCTGTGTTTTGAATTCGTTGTATGTTTGTTTATGTCTGCACCTCAACACCAAGTCAGATTCATCATACGTGTCAACCTACCTGGTGATACACCTGTTTCTGATACTCGTTCTGAATATAGCCTTTAGCCTAGCTTAGCACAGTGGCTGGAAGCGGATGGAAACTGCTAGCGTCAGTGAACTCACCGTTAGACGGGACCAGCTGAGCGGCGTGTCTGTAGTACGACTCCGCCTGACTCGTCTGGTTACGGTACCGCGCTGAAACACACAAACACACAACATGATGAGACACACACACACACACACACACACACACACACACACACACACACACACACACACACACACACACACACACACACACACACACACACACACACACACACACACACCACACACACACACACACACACACACACACACACACACACACACACACACACACACACACACACACACACACACAAAATGTTTATTTGAATATTTATATTTTTGTTAACATGTTTTTAGTTATTTATTAAAAGTTATTCAATTATCCAAAAAAAGGTCATTTTCTCTATTTTTTAAAACTTCATTCCTCTTAGGGCAGCGTTTCTCAAAGTGTGGCCCGTGAGCGCCCCCTAGTGGTCCGTGAGTATATTGGTAAAATGTCACATTTGAAATTCATTCATTTATTTAAGTGCTCCGCAGTCTCGTGGAGTATCTCCGCACTCTCGCGGAGTATCTCCGCACTCTCGGGGAGTATCTCCGCACTCTCGGGGAGTATCTCCGCACTCTCGGGGAGTATCTCCGCACTCTCGCGGAGTATCTCCGCACTCGCGTGGAGTATCTCCGCAATGGAGCGAGCTTTCGATGCAAAGTGACTATATCAAAAGTTGGCATGATATAGCCCAGCGCAACACCTTCGTCACACATGTTGCCACGTGTTGGTTCCATTTCCAGGCGATTTGTAATCTGTTCTAGAAAAACGATGTGTTTTATTTTTTATTTCAAGAAGCGTATAAAACAATGTATCCATGCTGGAAGTAGAGTTAGAAGTTAGGAGTTAGATAGAGATGATATGTCTACCTCAGAGAGTTAGACTTGGGCCTGCGACCAGAGTTTACTGTATTTTGTTTTGAAAATCCACAGCGGAGGTTCGTGTCGTACTATGCGGTGTATTTTGCATTTCTCTCAGTAGCCAACGATCTGTGAGTCGTCCGTAATAAATGTAGTCTATATTTCATAAGAGGTGTAAAACCTGAGAGCATTTGAACACAATGCTTATGATCTGTAGTTGTATTGTTGATTTATTGTGTGAACGAGGCGACAGAGAAGGTTAAGCTGTCATTATTAGGCTGTGATGTGCTGTTGGAGAGCAGGCCTATTGTTTCTGGATATGTGTGGAGCTAGGTGGTCCGTGAGTTACTGCTGCTATTGCCACCGCCGCCAACACCGCCGCCACTACTACTATCACTACTGCTATCACTACTGCTATCACTACTGCTATCACTACTGCTATCACCGCTGCTATCACCACTACTGCTATCACTACTGCTATCACTACTGCTATCACTACTGCTATCACTACTGCTATCACTACTGCTATCACTACTGCTATCACTACTACTATCACTACTGCTATCACTACTGCTATCACCGCTGCTATCACCGCTGCTATCACCGCTACTATCACCGCTACTATCACCGCTGCTATCACCGCTGCTATCACCGCTGCTATCACCGCTGCTATCACCGCTGCTATCACCACTGCTATCACCACTGCTATCACTACTGCTATCACTGCTGCTATCACTGCTGCTATCACTACTGCTATCACTGCTGCTATCACTGCTGCTATCACTACTGCTATCACTACTACTATCACTACTGCTATCACTACTGCTATCACTACTACTATCACTGCTGCTATCACTACTGCTATCACTGCTGCTATCACTACTGCTATCACTACTGCTATCACTGCTGCTATCACTGCTGCTATCACTGCTGCTATCACTGCTGCTATCACTGCTGCTATCACTGCTGCTATCACTGCTGCTATCACTGCTGCTATCACTACTGCTATCACTACTACTATCACTACTGCTATCACTACTACTATCACTACTGCTATCACTACTGCTATCACTACTGCTATCACTACTGCTATCACTGCTGCTATCACTGCTACTATCACTACTGCTATCACTACTATCACTACTGCTATCACTACTATCACTACTGCTATCACTACTACTATCACTACTGCTATCACTACTGCTATCACTACTGCTATCACTACTGCTATCACTACTGCTATCACTACTACTATCACTACTACTATCACTACTGCTATCACTACTGCTATCACTACTGCTATCACTACTACTATCACTACTGCTATCACTACTGCTAACACTACTGCTATCACTACTGCTATCACTACTGCTATCACTACTGCTATCACTACTGCTATCACTACTGCTATCACTGCTGCTATCACTGCTACTATCACTACTGCTATCACTACTATCACTACTGCTATCACTACTATCACTACTGCTATCACTACTGCTATCACTACTGCTATCACTACTGCTATCACTACTGCTATCACTACTGCTATCACTGCTACTATCACTACTGCTATCACTACTGCTATCACTGCTACTATCACTACTGCTATCACTACTGCTATCACTACTGCTATCACTACTACTATCACTACTGCTATCACTACTACCATCACTACTGCTATCACTACTACTATCACTACTGCTATCACTACTACTATCACTACTGCTATCACTACTATCACTACTGCTATCACTACTACTATCACTACTGCTATCACTACTGCTATCACTACTACTATCACTACTGCTATCACTACTGCTATCACTACTACTATCACTACTGCTATCACTACTGCTATCACTACTACTATCACTACTGCCATCACTACTGCTATCACTACTGCTATCACTACTGCTATCACTACTGCTATCACTACTGCTATCACTACTGCTATCACTACTGCTATCACTACTGCTATCACTACTGCTATCACTGCTGCTATCACTACTGCTATCACTGCTGCTATCACTACTGCTATCACTACTACTATCACTACTGCTATCACTACTGCTATCACTACTGCTATCACTACTACTATCACTACTGCTATCACTACTGCTATCACTACTGCTATCACTACTGCTATCACTACTGCTATCACTACTGCTATCACTACTGCTATCACTACTACTATCACTACTGCTATCACTACTGCTATCACTACTACTATCACTACTGCTATCACTACTGCTATCACTACTACATCACTACTTAGCTATCACTACACTACTAGCTATCACTTACTAATCACTACTGCGATCACTAACCTGCTATCACTATCACTGCTATCTACTACTGCTATCACTACTGCTATCACTACTGCTATCACTGCTACTACTGCTATCACGCTAACTATCACTACTATCACTACTACTATCACTACTACCACTACTATCACTACTATCACTACTATCACTACTGCTATCACTACTACTATCACTACTACTATCACTACTGCTATCACTACTACTATCACTACTGCTATCACTGCTGCTATCACTACTATCACTACTATCACTACTATCACTACCATCACTACTATCACTACTATCACTACTGCTATCACTACCATCACTACTATCACTACTATCACTACTATCACTACTGCTATCACTACTACTATCACTACTGCTATCACTACTGCTATCACTACTGCTATCACTACTGCTATCACTACTACTATCACTACTACTATCACCACTGCTATCACTACTACTATCACTACTACTATCACTACTGCTATCACTACTACTATCACTACTGCTATCACTACTACTATCACTACTACTATCACTACTGCTATCACTACTACTATCACTACTGCTATCACTGCTGCTATCACTACTATCACTACTGCTATCACTACTACTATCACTACTGCTATCACTACTGCTATCACTACTACTATCACTACTACTATCACTACTGCTATCACTACTACTATCACTACTGCTATCACTACTACTATCACTACTACTATCACTACTGCTATCACTACTACTATCACTACTGCTATCACTGCTGCTATCACTACTATCACTACTGCTATCACTACTGCTATCACTACTGCTATCACTACTATCACTACTGCTATCACTACTGCTATCACTACTATCACTACTGCTATCACTACTATCACTACTGCTATCACTACTACTATCACTACTGCTATCACTACTGCTATCACTACTGCTATCACTACTGCTATCACTACTGCTATCACTACTGCTATCACTACTGCTATCACTACTGCTATCACTACTGCTATCACTACTGCTATCACTACTGCTATCACTACTACTATCACTACTACTATCACTACTGCTATCACTGCTGCTATCACTGCTACTATCACTACTGCTATCACCACTGCTATCACCACTGCTATCACCACTGCTATCACTACTGCTATCACTACTACTATCACTACTGCTATCACTACTGCTATCACTACTGCTATCACTGCTGCTATCACTGCTGCTATCACTACTGCTATCACTACTACTATCACTACTACTATCACTACTATCACTACTATCACTACTGCTATCACTACTGCTATCACTGCTACTATCACTACTGCTATCACTACTGCTATCACTACTGCTATCACTACTACTATCACTACTACTATCACTACTGCTATCACTGCTGCTATCACTGCTACTATCACTACTGCTATCACCACTGCTATCACCACTGCTATCACCACTGCTATCACTACTGCTATCACTACTACTATCACTACTGCTATCACTACTGCTATCACTACTGCTATCACTGCTGCTATCACTGCTGCTATCACTACTGCTATCACTACTGCTATCACTACTGCTATCACTACTGCTATCACTACTGCTATCACTACTGCTATCACTACTGCTATCACTACTACTATCACTACTACTATCACTACTACTATCACTACTGCTATCACTACTGCTATCACTACTGCTATCACTACTACTATCACTACTGCTATCACTGCTACTATCACTACTGCTATCACTACTGCTATCACTACTACTATCACTACTGCTATCACTACTGCTATCACTACTGCTACTAGTGTTAATTTCGTCAGCTATTTTTTTATTTAGTATTAGTCCTGTGTTAAATTTCCTTTTTAGTCATATTTAGTCACCTTCATCCTGTTTTTATTTAGTCAAGTTTTAGTCGACTAAAAGTCTGAGCATTTTAGTCAAAGAAAACTAATTATTTGAGTCTACTTTTTGTCAATGAAAACTGTTGAGTCTTTTTTAGTCATCAGATTATTTAGAACATTTCAGTCAAACTAGCCAAAACCAATAACTTGTCATTTTAGTCAAACTTGTTTCACAATAAGATTATAGCTGCTGGAGTGAGACCCTCATCGCGGAGCAGCAGAGTTCAGCCGACAGGCAGGAAGACTCGAGCACACAGCGTGCTCCCATTATAATATATAAAGTAATAACACCGTGCTCGCGGCCGCAGATTACTCCGGGTTCACCTTTTTAAACGTGTATTTCTTTTAATTGTAGTGTCTTTTGATGCAAACATGTCCCAACTTGGGAACAATAAGGTCTTATCTTTAACGCAGGTGTTCTCACCGATGTGATGTGGAGTGACCTTCAATAGGACTTTGAATTTGATAAGCTCCGTAGTCAAGACTTGCTTTTTTTTTTTTTTTTTTTTAAATACGACTATTGGCTAAGACCAAGTCGTATTTATCTTTTAAAGACCTAGAAAGGGTTATTAACGCCTTTGTTACCTCGAGACTGGATTACTGCAGCGCTCTGTATGTGGGTATGGACCAGGCCTCAATTAGACGCCTGCAGCTAGTGCAGTACGCAGCTGCACGTCTTCTCACTGGCCATAAAAAGCGTGACCACATCACCCCAATTCTGGCCTCACTGCACCGGCTTCCAGTTCGGTTCAGAATAGATTTTAAATTCCTTTTATTTGTTTTCAAAGCCCTAAATGGGCTCCGGCCTATGTAGCCGAACTCCTCCAGCGCTACACCCCAGCCAGAGCCTTAAGGTCGGCTGATCAGCTGCTGCTGGTAGTGCCTAAGACCAGGCTCAAAACCCGAGGACATCGAGCCTTCGCAGCGGCTGGCCCCAGGCTCTGGAACGCTCTGCCCCTCCGTGTGAGGTCGGCCTAAATCTACTCTTAAAACTCACTTCTTCTCCCTGGCCTTCTAGTGAGAGCGGAGCACGACTCCTGACTGTTCCCTGTGTGTGATTTTTATTTTTGCTGTGGTAACTTGTTGTCTTCTGTGTGCTATTGTAGTAAAGTGTTTTCATTCACTTTGACTCGACCAAAAATCGTTTTAAAAATGTGCTATATAAATAAAACCTGATCTCGGTCTCCCAGGGGCACGAGGCAGCTCTTACGGTAGTCTTTAAATTATTGTTATTTATTTGCATATCTTATAATAATAATCTTTTTTTCATTTATTATAATCTTTTTTTCAACATTTGATTCATTTTTAATTATTTAATTGTAGAAATTAAAAAACATATAATTGTTTTTGTGCGCATCGTTTTACACTAAAGCAGATCAATGAACCTGATCCTGCCTCATGTTTATCGTAACGCTCCAACACTTCAGGAGGCGTCTGAAGTGAAGCCCTGATGGTGTTCTTTAATAACCTGAATTGTTCTCACCGATGTCTCCCAGGTGCACGAGGCAGTGCTGGCAGATGTAGGAGCAGGAGCTGGGCTGCGGGGTGACGATGCTGCTGCCGCTCTGCTTGTTGCTGATGATGCCGAGCTGAGAGGACTTCACGCGAGACGGCAGGTCCACGTTAAACACCGTGCACAGCTCCTGCAGCAGCTGGAGAGAGGGGGAGGAATGAGTCCTCAACCAGGACCAGAGAGAGGTGTTTCTCAAAGTCTGGTCCCTGAGCGACCCCTAGTGGGCCCTGAGTATATTGGTAACATTTCACATATGAAATAAATAAAGTTCAAAGTGTTTCTCAAAGTGTTTTAAAAGGACTAGTGTAGGAGCAACAGAGACACGCAGTCAATGGGTGCGTGAACTGCTCTGATGTCTACTCTTTTTTCTAAAAGAGAAAATATTTATTCAGCTTTATGAGTCCTAAACCAGGTCGTGTATGTGTGTGTCTCTCATCTGAGTGAGTGAGTGTCTCACCTGTGTCTCGCTGTGTGTGTGTGTGTCTCACCTGAGTGTGTGTGTGTGTCTCTCATCTGAGTGAGTGAGTGTCTCACCTGAGTGTTCACCTGAGTGAGTGGTGGTCTCACCTGAGTTGTGTGTG
>NW_022991029.1:0-106453 GCF_902827175.1 Gymnodraco acuticeps
AGAAGCCGTTTTGTGGCACAATGGAGACCCTCCAGGCTGAGCGGCGCTATGAAGGCGTGAATTATACGGTTCACAATATTTGTTGAGCCGCGTGTTTTTACTCCAGTTTTTCCTGCAGACGGTCAGCAGGGAACGATAAAGACGCCGCACAGCAGCTGCTAAAAGGACCGTTCCACTGGTTTCTCTTTGTTTAAACTTATTCTTTATTAGTTATTTACTCACATTCCCCTTTACACATCCAATAGTACTACTCCAATTTACATGAACAGTTTATTTAACAAGGGGTCACACCATACCATGCTTAAGGTCTCAAATGCATCTGAGGTTACAGGGGGCGCAGCAGCAGCAGGTTTACATGAGCAATAGTGTCCGGCAACAGCAATGACAAATAGCATTGATTGTCCCAATGAACAGATTATGGCCTTTGTTATGTTTTGAAACCAAGCAAGTGAGAACATTTCAAGTGAGTTAAAAGTGCAATCCTGAAATATTTCATATAGTCCAAAGTGGACTGTGGCAAAGAAAAGCACACACGTTTCTAAACTGTACTGATAAAACAAATGAGAACATTTTGTAAATCAAGGCACATATGATTTGAACCAGCTCATGGTTTGAAATGGCAAACATTGAAAAGCAAAAGTATTATTAAAACCATGTAAATCATCACTTTGATCCCATCATATACTCTGGGAAGAGAATATTTACTGTGCTTGAAAACTGGTATCACATCGTCATGTGAGGTTGACAATTGAGCGACCCAGACCAAGCAAGGAGGCAGAGGCAGCACGTCCCAAATATAACCCGGTGTGGGCATTTATTACAGCATGAACACAATACACTCAATCCTGCTGCTGCTGTTCACGTGGGCACAGCCTGCAGCCACCAGGATCTCACACACACTACCAGCCTCCAAACAGACAGGGCAACAGACCCTAAATACACACACTAATCAGCAATTCGACACAGGTGGGGGGGGAGGAGACAACACAGGGCACCAGGTGCACACAATCAACAGCCACAGACATGGGGGGAGGGGAACACTTTTAACATGAAACCAGGAAACAGAGACAGACAAACTAGTTACATAAATTACATATATTCCCATGCTTCCTGTGCAATGTTTTTAATGCTATATTACCCGTCACGGAGGCCGATCTATGGGCCCAGAGATCACCTCCGTTACACATCATCATGTGAGGTTGACTTTGTGACCTGGAGAACATTTCAGCTGCAACATTAGCTCGTTGATAAGCTTGGGATATGAGATCTTTTTGTAGCCATTCGCGGTGAAGGCATCTGTGCTATTGTGTGCATTATTTGACCCAACATTTCTACAGGCAGAATATGAATCTATTTTCACATGAATATTCTAGCCCTTGTCTATTGTTATACCACGAGCTGCAGAATGATCGCCTAACCCCACTGTACAGGTGGGGACTTGTTTAGACCTGGGCAGGCTCTGTGTTGCTGTGGTATCCTGGCACCTGCAGGCCGTGGTGTTTCGGGCGACGAGGACTGCTGCTCCGGGGGCGAGAGTCAGGCGGGAGTAAGTTAGTGTCCACGACGGAGGGTAACGTGATGTCCCCATCTGACCTGTTGCTATTGTCTGCAGTAGATGCTGGCGTTTAGTGATGGTTGCTTTAACCATTTTCGTATTAATGATTATCCACAGATGTGTGTCACTGCTGTGGAAGCACTTTGGATATGATGCACTGCACGCGCAGCGGAGCAGGTCACGCGCACCTGACAAAATGTGTTGTTTGTATTTTTCGCTCCGTTCTCTTTTTTGAATAGAGGGTGCATAACATTCAACTGGGGGTGCATGCATGCCTAAGCACCCCCGTAGAACCGGGCCTGGTTCAGCAGCCGAATCCCAATCCTCCATATTTTGAGCTTCACCTCAAAGTCGTTGTTGACATGTTGATGCAGATTGCTGTTAAATGCTACGCTGAAATTATGACTATAAATACTTCACATCATCAGCAGCACTTCAACGGGCTGTATGTGAATGGTGTCATTTCTTCAAAGTGAGTGCCCTATCTATCTCTAACAGATGTCCTCGAACACATCGCTGAGTGAAGTGTTTAACCTTCTCCGACTGACTGAGGCTTTCATATTTGAATGGATAATTGTTTTGTTGTTGGTCTAAATAAGAATATCACATCTCTGATAACAGAGCGACATCTCATTTAACCAGAGGTGGGAAGTAGTGGAGTACAAATACTTCGTTACTGTACTTAAGTACATTTTTCTGGTATCAGTACTTTATTCCTCTACTTATTTTTCTGACCACTTTTTACTTTGACTTCTTACATTTTGAACACAAATACCTGTACTTTCTACTTCTTACATGTTGAACTCAAATACCTGTACTTTCTACTTCTCACATGTTGAATACAAATACCTGTACTTTCTACTTCTTACATGTTGAACTCAAATACATGTACTTTCTACTTCTTACATGTTGAACACAAATACCTGTACTTTCTACTTCTTACATGTTGAACTCAAATACCTGTACTTTCTACTTCTTACATGTTGAACTCAAATACCTGTACTTTCTACTTCTCACATGTTGAATACAAATACCTGTACTTTCTACTTCTTACATGTTGAACTCAAATACATGTACTTTCTACTTCTTACATGTTGAACTCAAATACCTGTACTTTCTACTTCTTACATGTTGAACTCAAATACCTGTACTTTCTACTTCTTACATGTTGAACTCAAATACATGTACTTTCTACTTCTTACATGTTGAACACAAATACCTGTACTTTCTACTTCTTACATGTTGAACTCAAATACTTGTACTTTCTACTTCTTACATGTTGAACTCAAAATACCTGTACTTTCTACTTCTTACATGTTGAACTCAAATACATGTACTTTCTACTTCTTACATGTTGAACACAAATACCTGTACTTTCTACTTCTTACATGTTGAACTCAAATACCTGTACTTTCTACTTCTCACATGTTGAACACAATACCTGTACTTTCTACTTCTTACATGTTGAACACAAATACCTGTACTTTCTACTTCTTACATGTTGAACACAAATACCTGTACTCTCTACTTCTTACATGTTGAACTCAAATACCTGTACTTTCTACTTCTTACATGTTGAACTCAAATACCTGTACTTTCTACTTCTTACATGTTGAACTCAAATACTGTACTTTCTACTTCTTACATGTTGAACACAAATACCTGTACTTTCTACTTCTTACATGTTGAACACAAATACCTGCACTTTCTACTTCTTACATGTTGAACTCAAATACCTGTACTTTCTACTTCTTACATTTTGAACCCAAATACCTGTACTTTCTACTTCTTACATGTTGAACTCAAATACCTGTACTTTCTACTTCTTACATGTTGAACTCAAATACCTGTACTTTCTACTTCTCACATGTTGAACTCAAATACCTGTACTTTCTACTTCTTACATGTTGAACACAAATACCTGTACTTTCTACTTCTTACATGTTGAACTCAAATACCTGTACTTTCTACTTCTTACATGTTGAACTCAAATACCTGTACTTTCTACTTCTTACATGTTGAACACAAATACCTGTACTTTCTACTTCTCACATGTTGAACTCAAATACCTGTACTTTCTACTTCTTACATGTTGAACACAAATACCTGTACTTTCTAACTTCTTACATGTTGAACTCAAATACCTGTACTTTCTACTTCTCACATGTTGAACTCAAATACCTGTACTTTCTACTTCTTACATGTTGAACACAAATACCTGTACTTTCTACTTCTTACATGTTGAACACAAATACCTGTACTTTCTACTTCTCACATGTTGAACTCAAATACCTGTACTTTCTACTTCTCACATGTTGAACTCAAATACCTGTACTTTCTACTTCTTACATGTTGAACACAAATACCTGTACTTTCTACTTCTTACATGTTGAACACAAATACCTGTACTTTCTACTTCTTACATGTTGAACACAAATACCTGTACTTTCTACTTCTCACATTTTGAACACAAATACCTGTACTTTCTGCTTCTTACATGTTGAACTCAAATACCTGTACTTTCTACTTCTTACATGTTGAACACAAATACCTGTACTTTCTGCTTCTTACATGTTGAACACAAATACCTGTACTTTCTACTTCTTACATGTTGAACACAAATACCTGTACTTTCTACTTCTCACATGTTGAACTCAAATACCTGTACTTTCTACTTCTCTCATTTTCCAAACAGCTGGTTCCTTTAGTCTGAATGTGTGTTTGATGCGTGATCATTATTCTTTAGAGTCATTGAGTGCCTATTGATTTGAACACGATCCGTGTATCCATCATTTCCTGGTCTTCTCTAAAGAAGAGGGACCAATGGAAACGTTGTCATGTTGCCGTTGTTCAGCATGGAAACATTCATTAGCTAACAATGACATTATTGTTCTATTAATATAAAGGGAGGTCAGGTACTCTTTAAAACAGCTGCTAGTTATGGGTACTTTTTACTGAAGTACACTTCAAAGCCTCTTTACTTTGACTTGAGTAAAGACATTTAGTCAGTACTTTTACCAGAGTATTTTTAAACACGAGTATCTACTTCTACTTGAGTCAAGGATGTGTTTACTTTTGCCATCTCTGCATTTGAAGCCTCTAGACTTCCTCCACAAGCTGATGCTAATTAAAACAGCGTCGCTATCTATAGCACGGCGGAAAACATTACACGTTTAGCTCACACTCCTTTTTGCCAAAGCCTTGATAATTAATGAGACAAATCCTATCCAAGAATCTGAGTGACAAAAACACAGAGCTTGAAGATTTAAAAATAAATATTTGTTGGCGAGAAAAATGAAGACGTTCTGCTGCTTCTCTCAGCTTCACATGATTATATATTCACTGTAAAATGATTCAGCCGTGTTAATACAAACATATGTTTTCACACGGTGCCTAGAAGCATTGCACGAGCCAAAACTCTGGGGGATGTGGGTGTTCAAAAAGATAATAATGACACCCAATTTCAGATGTATTTAACGACTATATGGTGAACAGTTATCCCCCACTTTACAACAGGGTACTATATATTTATTTAGAGATTTTCCTACTAATTATTTGTGATTTTTTAGGATTATTGAAAATACAACTGACTTATTCAATTACTTGGTGCCACTATAGCCAACCACCTTTAATAGCAAACTATACAATGATAAGTAAAACAACTTGTATTGCATTTTACAAAGAACTGAGAGAGGGATTGATGCTCTACCACTTCATCACCACACCTGTAGTCTTCAGCTCACTACTTTTGGAAGAAACCAATAACATAGGGATCAATCATATTATATTTAGGGTAATAATCATTCAGACTTGTCTTCTAGTTTGTTCTCTCTTTCTGCAAGTATACTGCAAGTCATTTTTATTACGTATTGAAATTCCTAAGATAAGATCAATGGTTAATTCTGTCTTCTGCTATAATGTTAGCAGCAGCTATAGTGTTAGCATGCAGCTATAGTGTTAGCATCAGCTACAGTGTTATTAGCAGCAGCTACAGTGTTAACAGCAGCTACAGTGTTGGCAGCAGCTATAGTTTTAGCAGCAGCTACAGTGTTATTAGCAGCTACAGTGTTATTAGCAGCAGCTACAGTGTTAGCAGCAGCTACAGAATTATTAGCAGCTATAGTTTTAGCAGCAGCTACAGTGTTAGCAGCAGCTACAGTGTTAGCAGCAGCTACAGTGTTATTAGCAGCAGCTACAGTGTTAGCAGCAGCTATAGTTTTAGCAGCAGCTACAGTGTTAGCAGCAGCTACAGTGTAAGCAGCAGCTACAGTGTTAGCAGCAGCTATAGTTTTAGCAGCAGCTACAGTGTTAGCAGCAGCTACAGTGTTAGCAGCAGCTACAGTGTTAACAGCAGCTACAGTGTTATTAGCAGCAGCTACAGTGTTAGCAGCAGCTACAGTGTTAGCAGCAGCTACAGTGTTAGCAGCAGCTATAGTTTTAGCAGCAGCTACAGTGTTATTAGCAGCAGCTACAGTGTTAGCAGCAGCTACAGTGTTATTAGCAGCAGCTACAGTGTTAGCATGCAGCTATAGTGTTAGCAGCAGCTACAGTGTTAGCAGCAGCTACAGTGTTATTAGCAGCAGCTACAGTGGTAGCAGCAGCTACAGTTTTAGCAGCAGCTACAGTGTTAGCATGCAGCTATAGTGTTAGCAGCAGCTACAGTGTTAGCAGCAGCTACAGTGTTAGCATGCGGCTATAGTGTTAGCAGCAGCTACAGTGTTAGCAGCAGCTACAGTGTTAGCAGCAGCTATAGTGTTAGCAGCAGCTACAGTGTTAGCAGCAGCTATAGTGTTAGCAGCAGGTACAGTGTTATTAGCAGCAGCTACAGTGTTAGCAGCAGCTATGGTGTTAGCATGCAGCTCTATAGCCCCCACTTTACTCGCACTTGGATTAGGACTAGTGTTTATGTTTTTCTTTGTACTGTTCCTGTTCTGATTTGATGTGAAGCGTCTTTGGGCATTAGGAAAAGCGCTATAAAAATCCAATGTGTTATTATTATTATTATTATTATTATTATTAGTTATGTCATGTTAGCAGCAGCTATAGTGTTACCATGCAGCTCCAGTGTTAGCATGCAGCTCTTTTTTTCATTGTAGTGTTTCTGTTCTGATGTTATGTAAAGTGTCTTTGAGCATTAGGAAAGGCGCTATAAAAATCCAATGTATTATTATTATTATTATTATTATTATTATTATTATTATTAGTGTTAGCAGCAGCTATAGTGTTGGCAACAGCTATAGTGTTAGCATGTGGCTCCAGTGTTAGCATGCAGCTAGGTCTGAATGACCTTGGATCATTGGATCGTTTAAAACGTGACCAGCATGTTGATCTCTCATGTTTTTCCTCCACGGTGACGTTTTAATGCTCGTCTCCATCGAGCAGATTAGCTCCTGAATTACCGCCACA
Source organism: Gymnodraco acuticeps (assembly GCF_902827175.1). Classification (NCBI taxonomy): domain Eukaryota; kingdom Metazoa; phylum Chordata; class Actinopteri; order Perciformes; family Bathydraconidae; genus Gymnodraco; species Gymnodraco acuticeps. The sequence goes on from NW_022991029.1 coordinate 6,962, forward strand.
CAGTTTTGACCTTTGACCTCTGCACTGTTGATAATCTGTCTGTGTCTCTGCTGGAGCCTCAACAAAGAGATATTCCCTCCTCTCCTACAGTACCACACACACACACACACACACACACACACACACACACACACACACACACACACACACACACACACACACACACACACACACACACAACACACACACACACACACACACACACACACACACACACACACACATACACACACACACACACATACACACACACACACACACACACACACACACACACACACACACACACACACACACACACACACACACACACACAGTCTACCCTTCTGAAAGGCTATTATCACATCTGGCCAAGCGCTGAGCAAATCCCTTTCATATTTTGTTCTAGTTAGAGTGAGAATAAATGAGGGAGACGATTAGTGACAATAAGCCACTCTGCATGTGTGTGTGTTTGTGTGTGTGTGTGTGTGTGTGTGTGTGTGTGTGTGTGTGTGTGTGTGTGTGTGTGTGTGTGTGTGTGTGTGTGTCATTGCTAATCTGATATCGCCTGTGTGTGTGTGTCATTGCTAATGTGATATTGTGTGTGTGTGTGTGTGTGTTGGCACGAAGGCTGAGATCATGCTAGCTGAAGCGAGGCAGCTCCATTGTAGAAAGGAGACAAAGAGAAAATTGAATAACAGAAAACAAAATGAAAGCCAGCAGCTCAGTGTTTGTCTCTCTGCGTGAAGCTCACAAACCAACAGCTGCTCCGTGAAATCTGTCGCTCCTGCAGAAAGAAAAGCAGCAGAGGACGGCGTGTCATAAAATCACGAACGACAGCGTTGTGTGGATTATTCCGTCTCAAGCCATTCCAACAAATCGTGTTATTGTCATTGGTGTTATTGCTCATGTGTTCCTTATATTGAGGCTCTTATTTCTGTATATCTAGATTTCTATTAGACATTTTTGGCTGCAGATGGTTTTTCACCTCAATGTTTTAAACAAGTGTACATTTGTTCTCGATTCATCAGTTTTTCACTTCTTTCTTTCGGTTAAATGGGGAAAATTACAATTATGTTTTGTTTAGCCCACTTTACAAAATATTTTTGTATTATTTATTTACTTTTCTATGTCTCTAGAGGATAAGAAGAAACAGGTATAAGGTATAAGGTATCTTTGTATACAAATGAACTACAATGGAAAAAGTGAGTAATACATTTAGTAGGGATAGTTGACAACTCATTTCTTAATTAATCTCTTGAAATATTAGAGATGAATGAAGAAATGATACACTCTATTAGTACTAATAACATAATACTTACCAGATTAACTGCAGACAAATGTATAAATTGTACATTAACAGCGTTTCTTTAATAATGGTTTGGTATAGGAAGAGACTGAGAACATCTTGGTATATAACCATTATATTATATGGATGTGGATGGACCTGCTCTATCGGAATCAGTCGCATTGACCCGAAGACTCATTTTGAGTTGTATACACTGTTGGAAAGAGGATATTCCTAGCTTTCTTATGATATCTGGATTGTTGTTGTTCTCCAAATATTAAGCAAAATATGTCACATTATATAATGACTGTCACGAGTCATCATTTTGAGAAAAAGGCCTTCAAAGTTTTCTCTTCTCTGGAATCCATCGATCTGATTGATTAGCGGAGCAAATGATCAAAGTTGTACGGAGGGAAGATATTTTCGTTTGGATTACTGGTCTGTGGGAAGCTCGCGAGTGTGTGTGTGTGTGTGTGTGTGTGTTTGTGTATATTTGCGTTTGTGTGTATTGTGTTTGTTTCCCGGGGAAAACCCTCAGGAGAAACACCGGCTGTTGTTGTGCCTGCTGTGACGTTACTCCGTTCTCCGCTTGTAATTATGCCGAAGCTTCAAAGTTGTATTTATCATCTGAATTTGCCGAAACAAGTTTAATATTCTGAAAGCCAAGACTTTGTTTATTTGAAATCAGATGAAAACAAACTGTAACGGACCCTGCCGTGTTATCTATGATTACTCTACTCTTACATTCATAATGTCAGCGGAGGGAGGGGAAGCAGCGCTGCGGAACAGCAGAGTGCGAGTGAGAGCTGTCATCTTCCCTTTACAAGCTTCAAACATGTATTTATCGTGTGATTTTGGAAATAAAAGTTTCATATTCTGAAAGCCAAGACTTTGTTTATTTAAAATCAAACAAAACACCTGAACCCCCGAAAAACTATTATTTTACGCAAATCCACGTTTATTTTGAAATGAGCCGGTGCGACTTCCGACTGATTTCGATAGAGCGGGTCACATATAATACATTTATTTTATATAAATAAAAGGTTCACATTTAGACATCTTTGGGATCACATACAAATAAAAACAAATTAAAATCTAAAATTAACTGTATGGAAATTAAGATGATCCAAAAGCATTAATGATGAATGTTAGACACACATATATATATATATATATATATTATAAATGATTAAAATTAGGAGATGACTTGGCAATTTTGTATATGCAACATTTACCAAAAATCATATTAAATGAATATTGAAAAAAGAAAAGAAAAGCAATAAAAGGATATTTCTGTGTGTATGTGTGTGTGGGTGTATGTGTGTGTGTGTGTGTGTGTGTGTGTGTGTGTGTATGTGTGTGTGTGTATGTGTGTGTGTGCGAGCCTATGACCTGCTACAGCATCGATAAACAGCAGGACACACGAGAGCAGACTCAATTATTCATCACTAAACTCTTTTGTCCCCCGCCAGCAGATCAATAGCTGCTCTAATCAGCTTTCCAATGAGGTAAAGTAGCACAACACATTATATACAATCATTCCTTTTATTATGTTCCTGCTACAAATGTCACCTGAGAGCAGGACTAAAGCACGAGTGGAGGCGGTAACTCTCATCACACACTAGAAAACGAACCGAAGTTGGATAGATAACAAATCAGAGAAACGTATCACATGTTTGAAGCCACCATTGTAATAACTGATGCTAACGTTAGCATGCTAGGAAGAAGTGGAAATCTGCACAGTCATCGTCATGCTGAAATGCTAACACGTGTTTAGCATGGTAGCATGGGATTGTGTTAGCATTTAGAAGAAATAATATCAAGCCCATTTGGACAATTAAATGAATGTAATGGAATACAAACGTGATGTTAAGCATGAGAGTAACTTTGTAACTCTCATCACACTCTAGAAAATAAACAATAGTCGGGTACTACACAATTAAGTGGTCATCTGAACATATACAATTGCTGATCACCGCTCATTGAATTTTAAGTAGTTGTATTCACCTTTGTAACACCTATGATGTTCCCGCAATATTTTTCATTTCATTTAATCGTTTATTTGAAACGAATAAAACAGCATTTAAGCTGACGGTATGTTTAAACTAAATTATGCCATAAAACATTGATTTTAATTTCTAACACAGAGCACATTGATGAACACTTTAAAACAAAAAGAATGCTTACAAGTGTAAATGAGCAGGATTTTAGCTTGGAGCTCATTTCAATCCGCAGTCCCGTCACATACAACACATAAGAACTTGATAGTTATATACATGGCAAACAGAAATACATGATAGAAAGAGCAAGAGCAGCACACACAAGCATTTACCACATGGCAGGACAATGTAGCAGCTTAATTTAAGCTCCAGTATAAATGAATATGTGTGGTGTGTTTTTTAGGTATATGTGTTATTGACCGAGTAAACGCTTTTATTTTGAAGGCAGTTTTTACAGGCCTCTACCGTACCGATATTCGTGCACCGTAATTCAACGTGCGGGCTGGCTTGACTGCGTTTTCCGAAGTGGGGGCTGGCTTGACCGCAGTCTGTTTACCCAGTGTTTCCTGACATGAAACGTTTTATTTCACCTTGCTATGTGTTTTTAACGTATATTAAAAAACGGGGACATTTCCGGGGACAGTTTCAACCGGGGACAGGCCAATACAAACGGGGACTGTCCCCGGAAAACCGGGACGTCTGGTCACCCTATAGAGCAGCTATGATATATAACGTGATATATACATTGACGGGGAAGGGGGTAGCAATAAAGATAACACCATTAAACAGTTACACAACATAACATCAATAATATCGATAGCAGCGTCCCTAGCATTTAGAAGTAAGAATATCAAGCCCATTTGGACGATTAAATGAATGTAATGGAATACAAACGTTATGTTAAGCATGATAGTAACGTTAGCATGTTAGCATAAAGTATAGTAAGTATTGACAACTTTGAGCAGCGCGGCATTTTTTGAGCATAGCATCTAGCTACGGTTGCTTTCATCATGTTGCTAACAAAACATTGGCTAACCATGCATATTGAATCGTCTAGTATCTAGCAAATTGAAAAACATACTATTATCATTTGAACAAAAACATTTTCTTCCATAGAGGCTCATGTCCAATTGTTCTGATCTACAAGCCAAATGCTAACTAACCAATCATCTGGACAAAGGTCAACAAGCTAATGTCATGATAAAATACATCATGCATATCTAAAATGAAATACATAATATTTGTATATCTTTATGCTTGACTGTGCTACAGTGTTTTGTATAATTTCAGTGCGTGTTTTTGACACTAAAAGCTTGCAATGAGCATCTTTATCCATCACAACTGTCCGAATTGCTTTTGACAGTGTAGGTCTTTTAGCAATGTCTTTTATAATCCAAAGCAAAGGAGAAGTCGGCATACCTTCTGGTTTTCTCTCTGCACCATGAACCACATTTAGGGCAATCATTCAAGTGTTGTGATGGAAGAAAGGCTCTAAATCTGCAATATTTAAGATGAATGCTTTAGTCAAAGAGGTTTAACCAATACATCATTGTTAACTTGTAAACCCCCGAGCCTGTTTTTCAGGCCTCAGGCTCGAAAATGACATTCCCAGAACAAATGACTATAACTTCACTTCTAAAAGGGGTAAATTAATAATCTTTTTTCTCAAAATAATGATACACCCGTGAGTTGGATGTAGAAGAGTCAGAATCAATATAGCATTTTTTTATTTTAAAGTAAATTCAGATTGAACATAGTAATAAAATGTAAATTATAGTGTCCGTCCAAAAAAAAAACATTACTTACGGCCCGTCCACACAGCGGCGTGCGTTGACGCTTGGAGGTGGGCGTATCTGAAGCTTGGGGATTTTTTGCGAGCAACGCGACCAACAACCAATCACATGAATCTCCCGCCCCCGACATACAAAGCAATAGCAATGTTCAAACGAAGTAAACTGGATATAAAATCCCCAAACAGGCGAAAACCTACCAGTTTCACCCACTGTCTCTGCCACCTCCCTCCATGCCTCTCTCCTCCGGTTTGTATCCCGGTAGATGAACAGAGACTGATCAAACAGCACCGGGTGATTCTCTACCGCTATAATCAATTTTCCCTCCATTTTTTGGAATATGAGGAAATGACCTGCGTAGTCTCTCCCAGCATACACGCGGTCTGATTGGCTAGCGCTTGTACTGGCAGATTTGCATAAATGGGATTTCATTGGCTGACGCCTCCGTCGAGGCGTCAAAAGTTGAACATTGCTAAACTTTTGAAGCCAGCAACGCTCCACGTCGCTTCCCAAAATGCAGTTCGGCTAAAAGTGACGTCACCCCATTCAAAGTGAATGGGCAGAAGCGTTGGAAGCTTCAACGCACGCCGCTGTGTGGACGGGCCGTTATGGTGAAAACCACCCTTGAATGATGGGATGGGAGACTAAAAGCTTTAGGAATCCAAACTATAACATATAATAAGTACCCTGTATCAAGATTGATGCAAAACAAGTGACATTTGACCTTTTTAGCTTTAATAAAAAAGGCCACAGCCCCTGCTGGGCTTCAAAGGTTGATGTAAGTCACAGTGACTCGGAAATCTTGATTATTGACCTTTGGTACGACCGTCCAGAATGTCTTTATATAATCAAACTCTGCCTTCGAAATGTCAGCAATTGCAGCTTTCCAGATAATCAGATGTTAGTTTCCTCGTAAACCGATTGGATTCAGATTTTATTTTAAATCTTACCAACATATTGAGAGATCGTTCCCAAAGCATCCCGGACATCCTCGGCCCAGAAAAGCCTGCAAATAGTTGTACTTGTCGGCCAAACATATCCTCAGGCACAGGGAATTTATTACCATCCCTCTCTGCACTATTTTCCACTAGATTGGGTAAAGTCTCCTCTCTATAAGCTGATGATCCTTAATAAAACTCCAGAGAATGATAAGTTATATATGCCATATGTTATAGGCCATAGTTAAGCTTCTTAAAAAAGATCCCTGTTTGCAAGCAAAATGTAGAAAAAGTCACTGCTGTTCATCGGGTACAAAATCCCCAAAGTGAGATTTAAGTTGATGGTTTTGTCCAGTAAATCAGCAGGAGAGGACTCTTTAAAGTAGAGACACTACATACTGATATACACCTGAAAATCAGCAGGAGAGGACTCTTTAAAGTAGAGACACTACATACTGATATACACCTGAACATCAGCAGGAGAGGACTCTTTAAAGTAGAGACACTACATACTGATATACACCTGAAAATCAGCAGGAGAGGACTCTTTAAAGTAGAGACACTACATACTGATATACACTTGAAAATCAGCAGGAGAGGACTCTTTAAAGTAGAGACACTATATAGTGATATACACCTGAACATCAGCAGGAGAGGACTCTTTAAAGTAGAGACACTACATAGTGATATACACCTGAACATCAGCAGGAGAGGACTCTTTAAAGTAGAGACACTACATACTGATATTCACCTGAACATCAGCAGGAGAGGACTCTTTAAAGTAGAGACACTACATACTGATATACACCTGAACATCAGCAGGAGAGGACTCTTTAAAGTAGAGACACTACATACTGATATACACCTGAACATCAGCAGGAGAGAACTCTTTAAAGTAGAGACACTATATACTGATATACACCTGAACATCAGCAGGAGAGGACTCTTTAAAGTAGAGACACTACATACTGATATACACCTGAACATCAACAGGAGAGGACTCTTTAAAGTAGAGACACTACATACTGATATACACCTGAACATCAACAAGAGAGGACTCTTTAAAGTAGAGACACTACATACTGATATACACCTGAACATCAGCAGGAGAGGACTCTTTAAAGTAGAGACACTACATGCTGATATACACCTGAACATCAGCAGGAGAGAACTCTTTAAAGTAGAGACACTACATACTGATATACACCTGAACATCAGCAGGAGAGAACTCTTTAAAGTAGAGACACTATATACTGATATACACCTGAACATCAGCAGGAGAGGACTCTTTAAAGTAGAGACACTACATACTGATATTCACCTGAACATCAGCAGCAGAGGACTCTTTAAAGTAGATACACTACATACTGATATTCACCTGAACATCAGCAGGAGAGGACTCTTTAAAGTAGAGACACTACATACTGATATACACCTGAACATCAGCAGGAGAGGACTCTTTAAAGTAGAGACACTACATACTGATATACACCTGAACATCAGCTGGAGAGGACTCTTTAAAGTAGAGACACTACATACTGATATACACCTGAACATCAGCAGGAGAGGACTCTTTAAAGTAGAGACACTACATACTGATATACACCTGATCATCAGCAGGAGAGGACTCTTTAAAGTAGAAACACTACATACTGATATTCACCTGAACATCAGCAGGAGAGGACTCTTTAAAGTAGAAACACTACATACTGATATACACCTGAACATCAGCAGGAGAGAACTCTTTAAAGTAGATACACTACATACTGATATTCACCTGAACATCAGCAGGAGAGGACTCTTTAAAGTAGAGACACTACATACTGATATACACCTGAACATCAGCAGGAGAGGACTCTTTAAAGTAGATACACTACATACTGATATACACCTGAACATCAGCAGAAGAGGACTCTTTAAAGTAGAGACACTACATACTGATACACACCTGAACATCAGCAGGAGAGGACTCTTTAAAGTAGATACACCACATATTGAACAAATGGCCTCCATACTCTTTCATATAACTCCTATCTAGACTTCTCTGATGTCCTTCACTGATTCGTGGTCAGCCAATATATTTAACATAAAATACTTCCAATGAAACCATTAATTTACACTTTCATCCCTTTCAGATATGCTATTTTAATATGACTATACCGGATCCAGTTTGAATGGCATGGTGCTGTTCTGCTCTTTTATTCCAACACCTTTAATCCACCTGACAAAGGTGAACAAAGAGCGTCTTCCTCCCCCCGGGCCTCTTTATCTTCCTCTCTTTTAATTGAGCCTCTGGATCAAAGAGAGAGATGTCTTGCCACTGGATCACTGTGTCATTTTAATTTTCTCACTTTGGTTTTTTTAATTACTAAGTAAGCAGTCCTTCGAAGGGACACCAATCATGTCTGAGATGGAGATGAAGATGAAGGAGCGTCTCGGGATGAAGAGGAGGAGGAGAGAGAGAAGCTTCAGTGAGTCTCTGCAGAGCGGCTGATGTTTGACCTCTGACCTCTCCGACAGGAACGTTTTGGTGTGGGTCTTGACTCTGAAAATGGGAGATGATCTGGGCTCGGCGGGCTTTAAATGGCAGAGGAAGGAGAAAGAATATCCTTGTCTTGTTCAAACCTCCTGTCTGGTTCGTTAACTGATCTTACATTAACACAAAAACCATGAATCATCATCAACACCCTTTAAACTATGTATCAAGCTACTGGTTTGCATGAATAACTGCAGGGAATATACAAAGAATAGACACTGAAATGTATTCAAAGATTAACATTTTGTCCATTTGGTTGTGTATGTCTTTATTAGGATCCCCATTAGCACTAGTATGAGCATTAGCTATTGTTCCTGGGGTCCTCACACACACACAACCAGTGGCGGGCCGTGCATTTCACACCTATAGGCCTTCAGTGATGTCCGACACAGTCCTACCTGAATTATTGTTTGTGGACAGGTGGTAATGCAAGTCTGTGTTGTTCTCAGCAAGCAAAGAAAGAAGCTCCACGTAGTTTCCTCTGTTTCTGGACTCGGCGCTTTCATCATGTCCCCTAAATGAAAGTTCCTGTTTACCCAAAAACAGGACACAATCAATCAGTCTTTTCAATATTTCCCTATTTTTGTTCACCCTTTCGTTGTGGAGCTCCGTTTCCCGTCGCACTTGTTCGTTGAGCTGTAGATCCACTCGGGTGTCCCCAAAGGTTTTCAAAAGCACCATTGCTTGTAAGTGCCCAGCCGTGCTTTGGTGTCTCGTTGCTGCCTTGGTTAGACAACTCAAGTTTGCAAATCCAGTGTGGCTCCAAACACCAAATCGATCATTTGCAAATAGCAGGCATTCCCAGCAGTACAATTTGCAGTGCCTCTCGGAGGCTGTGAGCAAGGGGTACCGCTCGTAGTTAGTGATTTGAAAGTGGCGGACAAACCCTTTTCCCCGCTGTGATAGGCTTGCTAGCGTCGGGGTTGGCCGTTCTCTTCTCACGATGTCTAGCTTTTCTTGAAAAGTTCATCTTGAAAATGGCGTTGTAATTATATCTGCGACCAAATCGATCTCTTCTCCTTCAGCCATTGTGGGTTGAAAAAAAACAGCTTGTAGAAATCTACACAAATTAGCTCGTTCAAATTCAAGTTCAGTTTGCTAGCTCTACATAGCTCTGCCTCTCAATAGTGCGTATCCAATCAAAAGACGTGCACGTGCTGACGTCATCGTACGCCTGCTAGCTGGCCCGTTGTCGCCAACTCAAAATCTGATTGGTTAACGCCACAGTTTTGTTTCCGTTCACTTTAAGCTACAGGCGCCCGCACTGTTGATTCTGAAGGCCTAAGGGCAGATTTATTGGACCCTGGCAACACATTATGGCTGAAATATGATTGGATAAAAGCTCTAACATAAAGGCCAGCCCTCCAAATCTTGTTCTGAGGCTGGAAGCAGCGCAACCAAGAGGAAAGCTATGAAATGAAAAGAATAGACTATGGGGAATAATTTAATACATATTTGTGGAAAAAATATATCAAAATTAAATTTATATTCTGATGATGTTTAGGCCAGCAGAGAAGGCCTTGCTGGCCCTGACGGCCCACCACTGCACAGAACATACATAAACATACATATAACAACATTAAAATAAATCAAAACAGCTCATAATTTCATGCAATTTACAGTGCTGTATGAATTGAAAACTAAAAAGGACATCTAATGATCGCCATCCTAACGCCTAAGTGACACACCCCTTCCCATTTTACATACAACATTATCAATTTGTTTAGACCAAGATAATTTATGATCCAGGGTTATACCTAGCAATGTTGTCTCCTTGACCTGTTCAATTTCAATATGGTTGAAATGTTGTTGCAATTTTGGTTCACCTTTTTAACTGATGATTTGATCCTATTAATACAGATTGTTTTTCCAGCATTAAGTACTAACTTATTATGTATGACCCACTCTGATATCAGTAGTAGATCTTTATTCATAACATTTGTCAACTCTCTTGTAGTTGATGCTCCATAATATATTGTTGAGTCATCTGCATACATTACAATTTTGGCTTTCTCTAACACATTTGTAAAAATAGAAAATAAAAGTGGTCCCAAACAACTACCCTGAGGTACTCCACAAGTGACTGTCTTCATCTTTGACAGACTTCCATTAAAAAAAACAGTTTGACTTCGATTTGTCAGGTAACTTTCTAACCACCGCAGCGTAGTGTACTATCTGATGGATAGGGTTACCCATTCCTTTCCTACGGCAGGAACCTAATAGGTGTTACAGAGTTGACTAAACCTCAAAATTCAATGAGTGGTGATCAGCAATTATATAATGTTCAAAAGCTTACTGTGGAGCATGTCATAAGGCCAGTCAAGTCATTGCACTCCCTTTTTTATTTTGTACTTTAAAAATACCTTCCTTTTCGATAAAGCTTATAGTTAAATTATTAAACTAGGAGCTGATTAGATTCAGCCCCTAGTTTTGCTGATATAGGCTTAGTTTGTCAGGGGACATCTTACTTCTTCCTTCTCTCTGTCTATACCTGTGTACTCTCATGTTCCGATTAACCCAGCTTCCCCACATGTCTTTCTTTTTGGTGTCTATATACGCCGGGATCCGGAGACATGGATGATCCTGCGGTCCTGTGTCCTGGATCGCGAGCCCTGGATCTTGAGTCGTGGCTGTGGTCCTGGATCACAGGTCCTGGATGGATATCCTCGTGGATTCATCTTCCTATTATACACACATGCATTTCCAAACATTTGGACTACCTATGTTGCAAATGTATTATCTCTTCAATTTACACATGGCATCTATTGCACGTCTGTCCGTCCTGGGAGAGGGATCCCTCCTCTGTTGCTCTCCCTGAGGTTTCTCCCATATTCCCTTTAAACTGTGGGTTTTCTCTGGAAGTGTTTCCTTGTACGATGTGAGTGTCTAAGGACAGAGGGTCTAAGGACAGAGGGTCTGAGGACAGAGGGTCTAAGGACAGAGGCTCTAAGGACAGAGAGTATAAGGACAGAGGGTCTAAGGACAGAGGCTCTAAGGACAGAGGGTCTAAGGACAGAGGGTCTAAGGACAGAGGGTCTAAGGACAGAGGGTGTCGTATTGTCATACTGATATTCTGTACAAACTGTGAAGTCCACTGAGACAAATGTAACATTTGTGATATTGGGCTATAAATAAACATTGATTGATTGATTGATTGACTTTTTGAGTCAAAGAAAATGACTCAAAATGATTGATCAATGTGTAAACTTTACTTTAGTCGATTCAATGTCAGGAAATAGTGAATCATGTCATAATATTCAATAGTTGTATATATGGTACAGTTGTCTGACTTTATCTTTTGTTGAACTTAAGGATGGATTCCACAACAAGTGTTCCTACAGGGACATTCAAATGTATCTTATGCTATATTTAAAATGAATACATTTGTAAAAAAAGTACATACGAGAGGTCAAAACAAAGAGATGTCCCAATTTATTATCCTTTGAAGTTTATAATTGTCAAGCAAAGTAAAAAGGAAGAAGAACAAAACGCGTATTTGTTAATACTTGCATGTATTTACATAGGTATACAGACAATAAGCCCTTATTGCGTACACTTATTTGTACATGCATGCAACAAAACAAAGGGTTTGTTTGTCTCAAATGTTTTTATCCTGATTTGTTTGCGGTCACCACGACGTGACGAAGTGATGAACTAGTATGTTACATATTTATGTTGGGATTGAGTTTTTCATGAAAGAGGATGAAATCATTCTTAAAGATATTGAAGTGACTGTTATTTCACTGATTATTGTGCTTTTATGTATCTCTTAATGTGTGCACATGTATAAATGTGTCTTTTGATTGTGTATATGTATATACACATATTTATATATCTTTGTTATTGTATTCTGGATTGTGAGGAACGGTATTTCGATCTCTCTGTCTGTACACACAAACTGAAAGATTGACAATAAAGTTGACTTTGACTACTATCTGATGGATAAACATTGTCTAGGGTTACGCATTCATTTCATACGAATTAAAGGGTTAGGGTTAGCCTCCCAAAAGAGATACGGGATTGTCCAACCCAGTCTCACAAAAAAACTAGTGCTGTCAAAATTATCGCGTTAACGGCGGTAATTAATTTTTTGAATTAATTGCGTTAAAATATTTAACGCATTTAACGCATGTGCAGAATGGCCCGCCCCATACGTGCCACCAGTGGCAGCGCCAGGGTATGGCTGGGGTAGGCTACAGCCATACCAAGAAATGGCTTAGCCCCACCATGAAAAATGATGTTAAAGTAAGCAAAATAAAGTCTGCCAACTCGCGCGGAGTAAATTGCACAGACAGCAGTTAGTAAGATTGATTTCAGTAGCCACGGTTTTGAAAACTTTTGTCACTAGTGATCGTCTTCTCAATAGAACATCTTTGATAACGGCGTGGTGTTGTTGCAGGAAGTCCCGACGGAGAATACTTTTGCTGTAGTACAGGGGTGCACATAACTGGTACGCAGGTTATGTGCGTAATCTGAAATGCGTACCGTCACTTGTGTCACAAAGCGCATTTGCGTACCGACGTACTTGTGAAGCTTTTCCAGAAGGCGGTTCGATCACCGGACGACAGAGTCGGTCTCCGTGACAGGGCTGCTGTTAACGTCGGTCTGTACAACGGAACTGTGCCAAAACTACGCCAACCGGCTGCGGAGGGAGACTCCCCCCCTTCACTGGAGAACTGCGCTAAAACAGCTGATCACAACGTTCACACTCTGTGGTCACGAAGTACTCCACTAGCCCCCCCCCCCCCTCCCTCTGTCGACTTTCCTGAAGTACTACCCCGTTGATAGAAATCAACACGTAATGAATTAAAACCCCACGGTTTGATGATTGATAGGTGTGTGGGTTGTCTTTCATTTTGACACACAGAACAATGTTATAATAAACATAGATACTGTATGTTAAATGGATATATCCGCCTTCTTTCATGTATCTTTCCATTCCCACAACAATATACATAAATAAATGGCATATTTTGGACATAGTTCGAATGGTGATTAATCATGATTAATTAATTTTTAAGCTGTGATTAATCTGATTAAAAATTGTAATCGTTTGACAGCCCTAAAAAAAACGTGTAATAACTACGTTGGTCCACAACGTAGGACGTAGTATTTCTACGAAAACGCCTCTGAAATTGTAGGATCCCTACGTTTTTTTTCACCATTCATTCCAATGGCTGGCACGTGATCTTCACATTTCTCTCTGCAGAAAAACAAAACAAGGCCGAACTTCGTTTTATTCTCGGTGGAAAATGCCTATTTTAAAGTTAGTTTGGCCATTAAAATGCGTTTTGATGTCATTTGATGCGAGAAATATGAGTTGTTATTTCAGATTATGTGTGCAGTGGATGTACATGATCTTTAGTTTGCTAGTTATTACGAAGATTACTTCAGGAAATTGTGTCTATACAACGTTTTCATTGTTACCAAGGTGGTTGCTAGGGACGCTGCTATCGATATTATTTATGTTATGTTGTGTAACTGTTTAATGGTGTTATCTTTATTGCTACCCCCTTCCCCGTCAATGTATATATCACGTTATATATCATAGCTGCTCTATAGGGTGACCAGACGTCCCGGTTTTCCGGGGACAGTCCCCGTTTGTATTGGCCTGTCCCCGGTTGAAACTGTCCCCGGAAATGTCCCCGTTTTTAATATACGTTAAAAACACATAGCAAGGTGAAATAAAACGTTTCATGTCAGGAAACACTGGGTAAACAGACTGCGGTCAAGCCAGCCCCCACTTCGGAAAACGCAGTCAAGCCAGCCCGCACGTTGAATTACGGTGCACGAATATCGGTACGGTAGAGGCCTGTAAAAACTGCCTTCAAAATAAAAGCGTTTACTCGGTCAATAACACATATACCTAAAAAACACACCACACATATTCATTTATACTGGAGCTTAAATTAAGCTGCTACATTGTCCTGCCATGTGGTAAATGCGTGTGTGTGCTGCTCTTGCTCTTTCTATCATGTATTTCTGTTTGCCATGTATATAACTATCAAGTTCTTATGTGTTGTATGTGACGGGACTGCGGATTGAAATGAGCTCCAAGCTAAAATCCTGCTCATTTACACTTGTAAGCATTATTTTTGTTTTAAAGTGTTCATCAATGTGCTCTGTGTTAGAAATTAAAATCAATGTTTTATGGCATAATTTAGTTTAAACATACCGTCAGCTTAAATGCTGTTTTATTCGTTTCAAATAAACGATTAAATGAAATGAAAAATATTGCGGGAACATCATAGGTGTTACAAAGGTGAATACAACTACTTAAAATTCAATGAGCGGTGATCAGCAATTGTATATGTTCAGATGACCACTTAATTGTGTAGTACCCGACTATTGTTTATTTTCTAGAGTGTGATGAGAGTTACAAAGTTACTCTCATGCTTAACATCACGTTTGTATTCCATTACATTCATTTAATTGTCCAAATGGGCTTGATATTCTTTCTTCTAAATGCTAACACAATCCCATGCTACCATGCTAAACACGTGTTAGCATTTCAGCATGACGATGACTGTGCAGATTTCCACTTCTTCCTAGCATGCTAACGTTAGCATCAGTTATTACAATGGTGGCTTCAAACATGTGATACGTTTCTCTGATTTGTTATCTATCCAACTTCGGTTCGTTTTCTAGTGTGTGATGAGAGTTACCGCCTCCACTCGTGCTTTAGTCCTGCTCTCAGGTGACATTTGTAGCAGGAACATAATAAAAGGAATGATTGTATATAATGTGTTGTGCTACTTTACCTCATTGGAAAGCTGATTATAGCAGCTATTGATCTGCTGGCGGCGGACAAAAGAGTTTAGTGAGTTTAGTGATTTTAAATCTGTCAGTTTGAGTCCAAGATCAAGAGCTAAACTAAGATGACATTAATGTATCTTCTCCTTCTTCCCTGAAAGCAGAAATCTTGACCCAGCAGAGACGAGGCCCCTCAGCTTGAAAGCCAAAATGTGTGGGTGTTGAATTTCTGTTATTAGGAAAGTGTCCTCGTGTTAGCGTCTCCTCTCAGCTTGCAATTCAACTCCAGCAGCAGGACATGTTGCAGCAGGGAAATGGAAAAAGCTCTACCCTCTTATTGTATTTCAGGGAAGTGATTCTGACACTCACCTGCACTTTACTCCGAACAGCCATTATGCAGCTCTCAAAGCTCCCAGCATCTAAGAGCTACTCTCCTGCATCAATGTCCTTTTATTTCTTTGTTATACCGCTGTTTTCCTGCTGGTTAGATTGACTGCTCATTAGTCCAGTTGTTAGCAGTCAATCAAACCAACACAAGAGCTATCATTCGCTCCAGCAGAGAAGCTTTTACCTCAGTCAGGTGACCTGGAAAGAGCCAATCACAGACCCTCACAAACGCAAAACCCAAAGAAGTCAAGATAGAAATGAAATCAATCTGACGTTTCAGAGAAAAGAGCAGCTGACGAGTTGCTTTATCGGCTTTTGTCTTCCGTAAATAGTTAAAAAATGGCTTACAAAACCGTTTTCACCCAACGTTGAATACTTGATTGTTAAAATACCGTCAACAATTAAGCATTGGATGGAAAAAAGATTGCATAAAACGAATAATTGAAATACTATAATCAATCAAAGGCAACAGAATACAAATACCTCATAACATAACACAACTTTTTTAATCTGGTGTCATATAATAAATGGTGTCAAACCTTTAACTTTGACCTGAATAATGAGATAATTGTCAACAAACCATGTTCGTCCACATTGAAAACGCAATTATCAAAATACTGTTGGCAGTTATTAATTGGACAGCAAATTAATTGCATAAAACTCATTTTATTTAACTTGAATTACTAAAATCTATGTTGTTTACTGAGCTCATCAACCTGTATTCATTAAAACAGTTTCAAACCTTTAACTTTGAACTTAATTAATGAGATAATTGTCAACAAACCATCTTCACTCTACATTGAAAACACAATTATCAAAATACTGTTGACAGTTATTAATTGGACATCAAATTAATTGCCTGAAACTCATTTGATTTAATGTATTTAAATACTTAAATCTATGGCAGGTGGCTCAGAAGATAAACTACACAAGTCATGTACTGATTTATTCAAACCTGTATTAATATAAAACCATTTCAAACCGTTTACTTTGACCTGAATTAATGAGCTATTTTTCGAGTTGATTACCTATGTTTGTGGACTTCACTTTGAGAACAACAAGAAAAGTGCAGATATGTTTTTTTAATTTGTAATGTAATGGCCGTGGTACAATGGAAACAGGTTGGTTTTCATAAGATACAGGAAGCTATGCAGACTTGTTGCTGCCTTTGTGGAGCCAGGATTGCATTTCGGAGAAAAGGATCTCTTGCAAACTAATTTTAGGATCTGTACAAATCCCATTGGGGCTAATTCTGGATCCATTAGAGCTGAATGGTGATGGGTTCATGCGTTCAGAGTCACTGCAGTGGGCTTCTCGGGCTACAGGTACTCTGGATGAGTAGGGAAGTGATATGGATATTTGGTGCAGGGAGCTCATTGCGGGATAGATTTGATCTGAAATTCGTGAGGTCAGACGCAGCAACCCTGATTGATCTGAATGATAGAGCCGCAGAAAGATAATGAGAGGGTGTTTAAGTAGAGATCAATGTCGTTCAGGTTCATTTACTGTTGTGTTTACTGCCGATAGACGGACATCTGCACACATGAGGTCAGGAGTTAAATCCTCTTTCTGTCACTGTGTGAAAAGCAGAGGTGGGAAGTAGTGAAGTACAAATACTTCGTTTCCGTACTTAATTTTTCTGGTATCAGTACTTTACTCCACTACTTATTTCTCTGATGACTTTTTACTTTCTACTTCTCACATGTTGAACCCAAATACCTGTACTTTATACTTCTTACATGTTGAACACAAATACCTGTACTTTCTACTTCTCACATGTTGAACTCAAATACCTGTACTTTCTACTTCTTACATGTTGAACACAAATACCTGTACTTTCTACTTCTTACATGTTGAACACAAATACCTGTACTTTCTACTTCTTACATGTTGAACACAAATACCTGTACTTTCTACTTCTTACATGTTGAACCCAAATACCTGTACTTTCTACTTCTTACATGTTGAACTCAAATACCTGTACTTTCTACTTCTTACATGTTGAACACAAATACCTGTACTTTCTACTTCTTACATGTTGAACACAAATACCTGTACTTTCTACTTCTTACATGTTGAACACAAATACCTGTACTTTCTACTTCTTACATGTTGAACACAAATACCTGTACTTTCTACTTCTTACATGTTGAACCCAAATACCTGTACTTTCTACTTCTTACAAATACCTGTACTTTCTACTTCTTGCCTGTTGAACACAAATACCTGTACTTTCTACTTCTTACATGTTGAACACAAATACCTGTACTTTCTACTTCTTACATGTTGAACCCAAATACCTGTACTTTCTACTTCTTACATGTTGAACACAAATACCTGTACTTTCTACTTCTTACATGTTGAACACAAATACCTGTACTTTCTACTTCTTACATGTTGAACACAAATACCTGTACTTTCTACTTCTCACATGTTGAACTCAAATACCTGTACTTTCTACTTCTTACATGTTGAACTCAAATACCTGTACTTTCTACTTCTTACATTTTGAACACAAATACCTGTACTTTCTACTTCTTACATGTTGAACACAAATACCTGTACTTTCTACTTCTTACAAATACCTGTACTTTCTACTTCTTACATTTTGAACACAAATACCTGTACTTTCTACTTCTTACATGTTGAACTCAAATACCTGTACTTTCTACTTCTTACATGTTGAACCCAAATACCTGTACTTTCTACTTCTTACATGTTGAACACAAATACCTGTACTTTCTACTTCTTACATGTTGAACACAAATACCTGTACTTTCTACTTCTTACAAATACCTGTACTTTCTACTTCTTACATGTCGAACACAAATACCTGTACTTTCTACTTCTTACATGTTGAACCCAAATACCTGTACTTTCTACTTCTCACATGTTGAACACAAATACCTGTACTTTCTACTTCTTACATGTTGAACCCAATACCTGTACTTTCTACTTCTTACATGTTGAACACAAATACCTGTACTTTCTACTTCTTACATGTTGAACACAAATACCTGTACTTTCTACTTCTTACATGTTGAACACAAATACCTGTACTTTCTACTTCTTACATGTTGAACCCAAATACCTGTACTTTCTACTTCTTACATGTTGAACTCAAATACCTGTACTTTCTACTTCTTACATGTTGAACACAAATACCTGTACTTTCTACTTCTTACATGTTGAACTCAAATACCTGTACTTTCTACTTCTTACATGTTGAACACAATACCTGTACTTTCTACTTCTTACATGTTGAACACAAATACCTGTACTTTCTACTTCTTACATGTTGAACACAAATACCTGTACTTTCTACTTCTTACATGTTGAACACAAATACCTGTACTTTCTACTTCTTACATGTTGAACCCAAATACCTGTACTTTCTACTTCTTACAAATACCTGTACTTTCTACTTCTTGCCTGTTGAACACAAATACCTGTACTTTCTACTTCTTACATGTTGAACACAAATACCTGTACTTTCTACTTCTTACATGTTGAACCCAAATACCTGTACTTTCTACTTCTTACATGTTGAACACAAATACCTGTACTTTCTACTTCTTACATGTTGAACACAAATACCTGTACATTCTACTTCTTACATGTTGAACACAAATACCTGTACTTTCTACTTCTTACATGTTGAACACAAATACCTGTACTTTCTACTTCTTACATGTTGAACACAAATACCTGTACTTTCTACTTCTTACATGTTGAACACAAATACCTGTACTTTCTTCTTCTTACATGTTGAACTCAAATACCTGTACTTTCTACTTCTTACATGTTGAACTCAAATACCTGTACTTTCTACTTCTTACATTTTGAACACAAATACCTGTACTTTCTACTTCTTACATGTTGAACACAAATACCTGTACTTTCTACATCTTACAAATACCTGTACTTTCTACTTCTTACATTTTGAACACAAATACCTGTACTTTCTACTTCTTACATGTTGAACTCAAATACCTGTACTTTCTACTTCTTACATGTTGAACCCAAATACCTGTACTTTCTACTTCTTACATGTTGAACACAAATACCTGTACTTTCTACTTCTTACAAATACCTGTACTTTCTACTTCTTACATGTTGAACACAAATACCTGTACTTTCTACTTCTTACATGTTGAACACAAATACCTGTACTTTCTACTTCTTACAAATACCTGTACTTTCTACTTCTTACATGTCGAACACAAATACCTGTACTTTCTACTTCTTACATGTTGAACCCAAATACCTGTACTTTCTACTTCTTACATGTTGAACACAAATACCTGTACTTTCTACTTCTTACAAATACCTGTACTTTCTACTTCTTACATGTCGAACACAAATACCTGTACTTTCTACTTCTCACATGTTGAACACAAATACCTGTACTTTCTACTTCTTACATGTTGAACCCAAATACCTGTACTTTCTACTTCTTACACGTTGAACCCAAATACCTGTACTTTCTACTTCTTACATGTTGAACTCAAATACCTGTACTTTCTACTTCTTACAAATACCTGTACTTTGTACTTCTTACATGTTGAACACAAATACCTGTACTTTGTACTTCTTACATGTTGAACACAAATACCTGTACTTTCTACTTCTTACATGTTGAACACAAATACCTGTACTTTCTACTTCTTACATGTTGAACTTAAATACTTGTACTTTCTACTTCTCACATGTTGAACTCAAATACCTGCACTTTCTACTTCTTACATGTTGAAACCAAATACCTGTACTTTCTACTTCTTACATGTTGAACACAAATACTTTCTACTTCTTACATGTTGAACTCAAATACCTTTACTTTCTACTTCTTACATGTTGAACTTAAATACTTGTACTTTCTACTTCTCACATGTTGAACTCAAATACTTGTACTTTCTACTTCTTACATGTTGAACTCAAATACCTGTACTTTCTACTTCTTACATGTTGAACACAAATACTTGTACTTTCTACTTCTTACATGTTGAACTCAAATACCTGTACTTTCTACTTCTTACATGTTGAACACAAATACTTGTACTTTCTACTTCTTACATGTTGAACTCAAATACCTTTACTTTCTACTTCTTACATGTTGAACTCAAATACCTGTACTTTCTACTTCTTACATGTTGAACTCAAATACCTGTACTTTCTACTTCTTACATGTTGAACCCAAATACCTGTACTTTCTACTTCTTACATGTTGAACCCAAATACCTGTACTTTCTACTTCTCACATGTTGAACCCAAATACCTGTACTTTCTACTTCTTACACGTTGAACTCAAATACCTGTACTTTCTACTTCTTACATGTTGAACCCAAATACCTGTACTTTCTACTTCTTACATATTGAACTCAAATACCTGTACTTTCTACTTCTTACATGTTGAACTCAAATACCTGTACTTTCTACTTCTTACATGTTGAACTCAAATACCTGTACTTTCTACTTCTTACATGTTGAACCCAAATACCTGTACTTTCTACTTCTTACATGTTGAACCCAAATACCTGTACTTTCTACTTCTTACATGTTGAACTCAAATACCTGTACTTTCTACTTCTTACATGTTGAACTCAAATAAATGAACTTTCTACTTCTTACATGTTGAACTCAAATACCTGTACTTTCTACTTCTTACATGTTGAACACAAATACCTGTACTTTCTACTTCTTACATGTTGAACTCAAATACCTGTACTTTCTACTTCTTACATGTTGAACTCAAATACCTGTACTTTCTACTTCTTACATGTTGAACTCAAATAAATGAACTTTCTACTTCTTACATGTTGAACTCAAATAAATGAACTTTCTACTTCTTACATGTTGAACTCAAATACCTGTACTTTCTTCTTCTTACATGTTTGAACTCAAATACCTGTACTTTCTACTTCTTACATGTTGAACTCAAATACCTGTACTTTCTACTTCTTACATGTTGAACACAAATACTTGTACTTTCTACTTCTTACATGTTGAACTCAAATACCTGTACTTTCTACTTCTTACATGTTGAACACAAATACTTGTACTTTCTACTTCTTACATGTTGAACTCAAATACCTTTACTTTCTACTTCTTACATGTTGAACTCAAATACCTGTACTTTCTACTTCTTACATGTTGAACTCAAATACCTGTACTTTCTACTTCTTACATGTTGAACCCAAATACCTGTACTTTCTACTTCTTACATGTTGAACCCAAATACCTGTACTTTCTACTTCTCACATGTTGAACCCAAATACCTGTACTTTCTACTTCTTACACGTTGAACTCAAATACCTGTACTTTCTACTTCTTACATGTTGAACCCAAATACCTGTACTTTCTACTTCTTACATATTGAACTCAAATACCTGTACTTTCTACTTCTTACATGTTGAACTCAAATACCTGTACTTTCTACTTCTTACATGTTGAACTCAAATACCTGTACTTTCTACTTCTTACATGTTGAACCCAAATACCTGTACTTTCTACTTCTTACATGTTGAACCCAAATACCTGTACTTTCTACTTCTTACATGTTGAACTCAAATACCTGTACTTTTCTACTTCTTACATGTTGAACTCAAATAAATGAACTTTCTACTTCTTACATGTTGAACTCAAATACCTGTACTTTCTACTTCTTACATGTTGAACACAAATACCTGTACTTTCTACTTCTTACATGTTGAACTCAAATACCTGTACTTTCTACTTCTTACATGTTGAACTCAAATACCTGTACTTTCTACTTCTTACATGTTGAACTCAAATAAATGAACTTTCTACTTCTTACATGTTGAACTCAAATACCTGTACTTTCTACTTCTTACATGTTGAACACAAATACCTGTACTTTCTACTTCTTACATGTTGAACTCAAATACCTGTACTTTCTACTTCTTACATGTTGAACACAAATACCTGTACTTTCTACTTCTCACATGTTGAACTCAAATAAATGAACTTTCTACTTCTTACATGTTGAACTCAAATACCTGTACTTTCTACTTCTCACATGTTGAACTCAAATACTTGTACTTTCTACTTCTTACATGTTGAACTCAAATACCTGTACTTTCTACTTCTTACATGTTGAACTCAAATACCTGTACTTTCTACTTCTTACAAATACCTGTACTTTGTACTTCTTACATGTTGAACAC
The DNA here is from genome assembly GCF_902827175.1 of Gymnodraco acuticeps. Taxonomy (NCBI): domain Eukaryota; kingdom Metazoa; phylum Chordata; class Actinopteri; order Perciformes; family Bathydraconidae; genus Gymnodraco; species Gymnodraco acuticeps. Next base: position 29,817 of record NW_022991029.1, read on the forward strand.
AAATACCTGTACTTTGTACTTCTTACATGTTGAACACAAATACCTGTACTTTCTACTTCTTACATGTTGAACACAAATACCTGTACTTTCTACTTCTTACATGTTGAACACAAATACCTGTACTTTCTACTTCTCACATGTTGAACACAAATACCTGTACTTTCTACTTCTTACATGTTGAACACAAATACCTGTACTTTCTACTTCTCACATGTTGAACTCAAATACCTGTACTTTCTTCTTCTTACATGTTGAACTCAAATACCTGTACTTTCTACTTCTTACATGTTGAACTCAAATACCTGTACTTTCTACTTCTTACATGTTGAACACAAATACCTGTACTTTCTACTTCTTACATGTTGAACACAAATACCTGTACTTTCTACTTCTCACATGTTGAACTCAAATACCTGTACTTTCTTCTTCTTACATGTTGAACTCAAATACCTGTACTTTCTACTTCTTACATGTTGAACTCAAATACTTGTACTTTCTACTTCTCACATGTTGAACTCAAATACCTGTACTTTCTACTTCTTACATGTTGAACTCAAATACTTGTACTTTCTACTTCTCACATGTTGAACTCAAATACCTGTACTTTCTACTTCTTACATGTTGAACTCAAATACTTGTACTTTCTACTTCTCTCATTTTCCAAACAGCTGGTTCCTTTAGTCTGAATGTGTGTTTGATGCGTGATCATTATTCTTTAGAGTCATTGCGTGCCTATTGATTTGAACACGATCCGTGTATCCATCATTTCCTGGTCTTCTCTAAAGAAGAGGGACCAATGGAAACGTTGTCATGTTGCCGTTGTTCAGCATGGAAACATTCATTAGCTAACAATGACATTATTGTTCTATTAATATAAAGGGAGGTCAGGTACTCTTTAAAGCAGCTGCTAGTTATGGGTACTTTCTACTGAAGTACACTTCAAAGCCTCTTTACTTTCACTTGAGTAAAGACGTTTAGTCAGTACTTCTACTTTCACCAGAATATTTTTAAACACGAGTATCTGTACTTCTGCTTGAGTAAAGGAAGTGTGTACTTTTGCCCTCTCTGGTGTAAAGTGACAGAAAGAGTAGGTTGTGATGTAAGAGCTGTGATATGAACCCGATGTTTCTCCTGTTTTCCCGCAGCTCCCCATTTATTCTCTGTGAGAATCTGTCCACACACAATACATCTCCCTCTGGTTGGAGTCAAACTGTTCTGGAGTCAGCGAGCAGGTGGCTGATGGGCAAACAGATGAAGGAGACAGGCTGCATGCCGAGGAAGCGGGAAGAAGGGCTTCTGGAGAGAATAATTAAGGGCGTCGGCGTATACATAAAAAAAGAAGCAAACACTGTTGTTTAACTTCGAGCGAGACATCAATCCTCCGCAAATCCTCTCCATACTCAACACCGAATCCTTACCTTCTGGACCAGATGGAAATCCAAGACAATCAAACTGGGATCTATGTGTGTGTTGTTTATTACTAGCCAGATGCACCAGGGGCCTGTACTACGAAGCCGGTTCAACCTAACCTGGATATGTTTGAGTTAGCCGGTTGGCCTAATCCAAAATATACGCGCTCTCGCTAAACGGTCCTACGACGCTGGTTATCAAGTGGATCGCTCAAGCCAGCCGTGTCCTATCTAGTTAGGTGCGCGTTCACATGAGAGGGGTGGTATCTGGGGCATTCGACCAATCACAAGCATGGAGAAGCGTACTGACAGCGCAGCGTCATACTTCCTGAATGAAAAGTGAACTATAATATTAGACATATGAAGAAGTTAAACTTTAAACATCCATGACTTAAACACTTGATCCAGGATCAAAGCCACAGAGCTGCACCTGCAAGGTGAACACAGCTGGGAACAGAACACGTGTTTGAATGCGTACATTAACAGGTTTATGATATCACTGCCCGTCTAAGACACGATCTGACTTTCATTACATTTGACTCCAGTGTTTCGTCAACTTAATGTGTTGCTTCAAATAATCCTTCTGCATCCAGTCTGTGACGCTGTGAGTGTTGCACGGCCAGATACGGCTCAGCTGACTCAGATCAGGAGATATATGATACATTATGAAGTGATATGACTTGATCGCTTTAAACTCCGCACACTGAGCTCTGATTGGTCAGCAGGCAGTGCTTTCACTGAGTTGAGCTCTTACCCCTAGATTCCACCGGGTCCGTCTGCGTCGCGTCACGGCTGCGCCGCAGTTTTGGTCCGGCCTCCTCCGGCGTCATACCCTACTGGGCGCGTTTCAGAAGCGTTTCAGAAGCGGAGCGTCTTGCCTGCCGGCTCGCAGTTTTTATTGATTTGGGCATATTTCCTGGACAGGCTACTTTGTGCAGACAAAGTTAATAATAATAATAATACTTGAAATATCCCAGTTATAAACGACATGAATCAAAGATGTGTTGCTGTATTTTAGTGGTAAAACAATGCATTCATCATCATAATTATTCTATATATATAATTTACACATTGCCAAACCAGAGGAGAACGCTGGCATTTCTACTCCTACTTGAAACACTACGGAGGGATAGGGTCTGCAAAATTAGTTTGTGTGTGTGTGTGTATATATATATGCTATATATGCTCTGAACGTTCCACTTCCTGCCCGACATTACCTTACGGCTGCGTCGCGTAGAAAAATAGATTTCAATCCTATTTCGAGCGGAGCCCAGCGGCGAGACGCTTCTGGGACGCTTCTGAGCCGTAACGCGGCACGTCTGGTGGAATAGCACCCATTGACTAGAGTGGCCGCGATCCTGGCGGACGCCGCAGCGCAGCCGTAACACGCCGCAGACGGACCCGGTGGAATCGGAGTTAGCCTGCAACCGAACCTGCTCCGGGGCAGGTTAGCGCACAGCATCAGTTACCATGGAGATCTAGCCGCTAAAAAGAGAACCAGCGTTGTAGGACCGCAAGCCCCGAGTTTTCTCTGAAGTTAGCCGCTAAGCGAACATCCAGCTTCGTAGTGCAGGCCTCTGGTTATATCTGACGATAACCCTGCCTTTTTCGGTCTTGTGTCCCATGTGCTCCCTTCACCAGTTGACTGATGTATTATTTAACATTATAACCATCATCATCATCATCATCACCATCATCTACATCAACTGTCAACTGCATGTGAAGAGAATACATGTTTAAACTGCTCTCATCGTGGTTCCTCATACTTCGACCGGTATGCCAACGCAGAGGCACTTCAGGCAACCCTCCCTAAAATGACAGCCTAGTTCAAGGTTCAAGGCTTTTATTGGTCAAACGAAAATAGCTACAGTGTAGTTATGAGGATGAACATCTTAGGTCACAGGCTCCTCCAACAGAGAAACACAATAACACGGAAAAACAGAAAACAATAGTTCAAGTAAATACAAAAAGAAAAATAGTGAAATAGTGAAATAGAGTCTATATGCAAGTTATTGGAATATGATATATTAGATAAATATGGATGTTGTTTCAAAAGTTCAGGTGTTTAACAGTCTTATGGCCTGTGGGATGAAACTGTCTCTGAGTCTGGTGGTTTTAGTCCGGACGCTGCGGTCGCGCCTGCCAGACGGCAGCAGACAGAACAGTTGGTGGCTGGGGTGATGGGGGTCTTGAGGGCTTTCTTCCTGAGCCGCTGGGAGGAAAGCCTAGTTTTTACAGTAACGTTTTCCATCGTTGGCTTCAGGACTGTATCGTAACCCGTATCAACAACGTATCCATCAATAACATTTCCAACCTTTCCATTGATGGCACCGAGAGCTTCATCATGTCTTCACCAAGAGCATAGGCGAGCTCTAAGGAGTAAACTGACTAGAACTAAAGAAGTGAGAGTTGGAGAAGGTGGTTGAGGTTAGGGTGGGAGCTTGATGAATGGATGAGGTGTTAGTTCAAAGGTTGATTGGTGGAAGGAATAAAGCGCCACACCCAGAAAAACAGACGAAGACATAAAACAGTTTTTCTGTGTTTAACGCAACAATTATGTAATTCTGTGTTTTGAAAATGCTGCAATTGCTATAGTTTCTGTGCTTAGAGTGTAATATTACAGCAGTAAACAATAAGTTATTAAAACTAACATTACAAACGTCATCAGATAGAAACCATATCTGAGGGAAAATCCCATCAGATCTAAAGTTAGATTTCAACGATTGTGCGCCGTATTCCACACAGTGTTGCAGATGAACTAAAGAACACACATGCTTTCTGCAAAGATTAAAAGCATGTGTGCTCAGCAAAATGAGATGAATGCAGTTGCTGACAAATTCTATTTGCGTGGCTGCAGTAAATCAGCTGTGCTCCGGCTCATATCGCCCTGTCCATCGATGCAGATCAGCCCTCACTGACGCTCTGTCGCTCTGCACAAGATTCACAGGGCAGGTGTTTTGTTCGGCCGCAGAGCCACGTTCTGGTGTCCCATCCGTCACGTGTCCGACAGCGTTTAAGAGGCAGCAGGTAGCCGCGTGACGCCAGCCGTTTTAATTATGTGGGCCAATAAATCTGCTCTCCAGAAAATGTCAGAGAACAAATGACGTGGAGGGCTGCAGTCTGAAGGGAAGCACGGAGAGAGGGGCACAGAGGAAACAACGATACGAGCACATCTCGCTTTTAGGACTAGCAAGGCACGTTTATTTATACAGCACCTTTCAACGCAAGGCAATTCAAAGTGCTTTACACAAAGGAAAGACATTCAGAGCATTATTAAGAAGCATATTATAAAATGGCATTTAAAAACACTCATTTAAAAGCAAAGATAATAAAACATGAATTGACCTGGTCTTTCTAGCAGGACCATGAATACCAGAGGGCTGCCTTTTAAGCTACTGCTGATCCTGTTTCTGATCTGTTGTCGTCTGAGTCCATCGAGGTAACGTACGATAACACCAGAGGTCAACCGTCAGGGCCTTCAAGGTGTTCAGAGAATACCCTGGAACACTCGGATAAAACAATCGATTTAACTATATCATTAAAATGTAAATAAATCACTGATAATCGTATCTGTGTTGTTGATCTGTAATATTACAGTGTTAGGTTGATTTGTCTGTCTTTCTCGTTCCATGCATGAGAGTGAACGTTTGGACTGACAGTTTGATCAACCAATCATATTGATTTGTAGCCAATGGGCGTGTTCTCTCAGAGTTTCTCTCGGTTCCAGGGTTCTCTAGATCAGTGGTTCTCAACTGGTCCGGCCTCGGGACCCACTTTTTCCTTTGTCAATAAATCGCGACCCAACATTTGAACCACTCAAATCTATTCAACAAAAAAATCGTGCTGTAATATAAACGCTTTTCAGCATACAATATTAATGAAAGTGAAGTACAGTGCATCCCTTATATCCCTTCACAGAACTAAAGTATGCTTTTAAATAAGGTTTAATGAGATGATGGAATCAAAGCTGAACTGCATCACATGAAAAGGCACACGCAGACAACCCAACCCCAGCAGGAGGTCTTTAGAAATATATATAAACTATGCATTCTGGTACTCTAAGAAGAAAATAAATAAATCTATTACTACCCGACATATTAATAATATTTAATGCCATTGTTTGTGTTTCACTTTGTGCTGACAGCTTGCTGCTCCTCACAGAGAGAGAGCAAAGAGGAGTCTGTGTGAAGTACTTTGTGGGTAAGGGGAGATAGCCCCCATTGTTCTGTGACCTGTCAATCATCAGACCGGGGGTCATATTTCATTATGTGTTCATTTCTATCTGAAGTTGTACCCATGGATGTATAAAGAATAGTTCTACCGCAAAGTTATTCTCCGTGGGGACTTCCGCAACACTCTTGATTCTGATTGGCCAGAAGACTCGAGAAACAGGTGTGTCCACAGAAGGTAGTTGTAATAGACACGGTTCACCACTGGATAACACACAAGAGTAACATCGGCCAAATCAAATCAGAAACGGATTGATCACCAGGTAGATTGGAGGAATTTGACTTGGTGTCATGGTGCATGAATACAAGTAAAACAAAAATGTAAAACACAGAAAGAAAACTATTTTAAGAAAACAATAATAACATATAGCAGTATGCTACGTCCTTAGCACATTTAGTGGACATTTTTAAACACCCGCTAAAGACTCATCTGTTTAGATTAGCTTTTTATTACTTTATATTGTTCTATTTATTTTCTAGGTCTTAAAGGATTTGATCTGATTTTATTAAACATGCTTCAATAGCAATATTTATTTCTACATGGTCTTTTTTATTTCTTAATCGTTTCACCTTTATTAGAATTATGGCATTTTTATTACTATTATCTTTTTATTTGTAGTTCAGTTGTACCTATATGAGGTGAGGAGGTGAGGAGATGAGGAGGTGAGGAGATGAAGAGGTGAGGAGAGGAGGAGCTGAGGAGGTGAGGAGATGAAGAGGTGAGGAGAAGAGGAGATGAGGAGGTGAGGAGGTGAGGAGGTGAGGAGATGAAGAGGTGAGGAGAAGAGGAGATGAGGAGGTGAGGAGAGGAGGAGAAGAGGAGGTGAGGAGGTGAGGAGATGAAGAGGTGAGGAGAGGAGGAGATGAGGAAGTGAGGAGGTGAGGAGATGAAGAGGTGAGGAGAGGAGGAGATGAGGAGAAGAGGAGGTGAGGAAGTGAGGAGATGAAGAGGTGAGGAGAGGAGGAGATGGGAGTGAGGAGGTGAGGAGAGGAGGAGAGGAGGAGAGGGAGAAGAGGAGGTGAGGAAGTGAGGAGATGAAGAGGTGAGGAGAGGAGGAGATGAGGAAGTGAGGAGGTGAGGAGATGAAGAGGTGAGGAGAGGAGGAGATGAGGAGATGAGGAGATGAGGAGGTGAGGAGATGAGGAGAAGAGGAGATGAGGAGGTGAGGAAGTGAGGAGATGTGGAGGTGAGGAGATGAAGAGGTGAGGCGAGGAGGAGATGAGGAGGTGAGGAGAGGAGGAGAGGAGGAGATGAGGAAGTGAGGAGATGAGGAGGTGAGGAGATGAAGAGGTGAGGAGAGGAGGAGATGAGGAGGTGAGGAGAGGAGGAGATGAGGAGGTGAGGAAGTGAGGAGATGAGGAGGTGAGGAGATGAAGAGGTGAGGAGAGGAGGAGATGAGGAGGTGAGGAGATGAAGAGGGTGAGGAGAGGAGGAGATGAGGAGGTGAGGAGATGAGGAGAGGAGGAGATGAGGAGGTGAGGAAGTGAAGAGATGAGGAGAGGAGGAGATGAAGAGGTGAGGAGAGGAGGAGAGGAGGAGAGGAGGAGGTGAGGAGATGAGGAGAGGAGGAGGTAGGAAGGAAGGAACTCACCTTGTGATAAACCCGCAAGAGAAAAAGCATTTGAGCTCCATACTGTTTCAGAGATAATCCTTGATGTGGTTTAGAACAGGATGGCGTTTTATCACAGCAGAATTGAACTTTATCTCCGGTAGAATTCTGATCAGGCATTAGCTCCGCCTCCTCTTCTTTCTTTTTTCAAGCTAAGGACCCACAATCCGTTTCTCTAACAGCTGTAATAGAGGGGTTTGAGCAGCATGAGGCGTGGCAGTGGGGGGTCTGTTTGGTGTTTTAAGCAATAAGTGGGAATGGCCCTACATGTTTCCTAAAGCATGATCGGTCCACTTTAAGCTTCTTCTTGTGCTCTTCATCAACTCTTACACTAATTTAGCTAAAAGCCTCCAAATCCAGCCGTCATTAGCGAAGCTCCGAGCTCTTCTCTGATTGTTTCTATGGCTAAAAAAGGGAGATAAGGATTTCATTACTTATCATTAGGGTCTATTTTAGGGAGAAATGTTCCCCAACATTTACTTTGTAATACCTCTAGGAACAGGAGGAACCAGGACGTAAGCTTTTCTCTCTCCATCAACAATGGAAAGCTCTGCATCATCACATACACACGTTTCTGGATAGCATGTGCAAACCTGAAAGCTTGCCAAGATGTTCGTCTAACTTCTAGTTAGAATTTGTCTTTACTCTTAAGTTATTATTGACGTAATAACTTAAGAGATAACAACGCAGTGAGATATAGCGTCTGGTTTTTAGAGAAATCTCTTGAAAACCTCTTATTTTGACTTTTTTGTTTTTTTAAGCTGAGAGATGGATCATCTTTTTTCAAGAAATACATTAAATCACATCACAGGTCACTTGTTAGTTGCTTTTATCCAAAGCGACTTACATACTCAATTTGGGGTGAAGTGTCTCAGGGACACAAGGACATGCTGGCTGCAGTGGGGTTCGAACCTGTGACCCCCTGAACCCAACCCCAACGCACAATCCACTGCACCACACGCCTCAAATCTTTCTTGATTTAAAAAAAGTTTTCCCAGCTCATTACAAGATCTGATTTATCTAAATATCCCTTCTCATTTCAAGAAATCTTACCCAGCAAATATACCCTTGTTTTATTGGCAGATTTATTTACTTACTACAAGCGAAAACACCTTCATTTTATAATTGTTTTACTTGATTTTGTAGTAGCATTTGTTCCAGTGCACACAAACAAACACGTTTATTTCAGTTAACAGTGAGCAGTGTATGAAGCGATCCATTGTTCTTCCTGTGTTACGTGTTTAGGTTTCAAAAGGATCATTTGATACGATAATGAACATTTTTGGTCGCTGCTATGTGAGGGAACCATGAGCTGTTGCCAGAACCCGGAAGTGAGTCAGCATTTCTCCACTTCCTGTCCCCTCGTCTCAGAGCCAATGGGATCTCTCCATAGGGTTTTGGAAAACATCTGGAACTAAGGTCTGTGGTTGAGACCAGGGGCGTCGCCTGGACCTGGAAACATTCGGGGCTTAGCCCACAGTGGCGGCGCTACAGTCGAATTTTCTACTGCAAGACTCTCCACACGCACATACACAATTGCGCCATCTGGTGTCACAAACGTGTGCCTGCATTAGCTTTGTTACGGCAATGCATTGTGGGAGATTCTCATAGCACGTGAGGATCTCTTGAGGGTAAGGTGCCTGTATTATCTCGGTGGACAAAATCTATGTTTTTATTTTATAAGGACAATAATGTACTGTTGTGTTTGTTTAGTGTAATGTTAATTGTTTAATGCTCACAGTCACAGCAACATGTTTTTTGTGTGATTGGCTATTTGTTTTATGATTTATCAACGTGATCATCAATAGCTAATCTGAGCACCAGAACCCAGCTCACGAGTCCTTTTATGCTGTCCATTGAAATGCAGGTATGTGAGTTTTGTTCACCAGTTTATTTATGTGTAATGTTTCACATTTGCTCCACATGATGCCTTGACTACAAAGTCTTCCATGTTTCTATGCTTCTTCCTCTGTGTCACAGTTTCGGGAATATCAAGATCATTGCACAGGGCCTTGGTCTTGTCATAGACCTCATGTGCTTTCTCGTTACTTTGGTAACTTTTCAGTGTGTTCTCAACTGCTGTTTTGTAATCTACTGCCTGCACCAAGTCAAGTGTTTCTTTCTGCAGGTATTTGTGCAGGCCCTGAGTGGTTGAGAGCAGTGTCTGGAACATGACAGCATGTAGATGGTACTGCATTTTCAAAGCTTGCTTTCCAGTCCCTTTACTAGAGGGGCTGAAAGGCTCCCTAAAGTCTTGATCAAAGCAGAGAGGTTTTTGACATGCCCAGCGAACAAGTTGTTTGTCTCCTACCTCTAGCTGTTTCTGAAATGTTTGCAATCTCTGATGGTGGACAAGAGATGTGGAGAAGAAAGAGTAGAGACACTCCAGGAGATCAACGCAGGTATGTGAGTTTTATATGAGTTTGTATACGTTTAATGTTTCACATTGCTTGTGAATATACTACCACTATACGATCACTGATGTTTTGTTGTTGACTGGACACTTATTTTGTAAAAGAGATAGCATGAGAGGATCTCTTAAGGCCCTGTCACACTGTCCCGAAATTGACACCCGATGGACACACGAATATGGAATTGTGAATTTCGCACGAAGATGGCCCCGAACCACACACGAAGGCAACATTTACATTACATTTAAGACATACAACTGCAATGAAAGTACCAAAAACAATTATGTTACAGTACTATGATATTGTACTGATATCTTCAGACTTTGTTCTTTACTTTATCCGTCGTTATATGTAGAAAATATTACGTTTTCTCCGTAATGTTGTTTCCATAACAACAACAACTTCCTGTCAACTGTCCTTCAAAATAATATATTATATCCTTTTTAGTTTCACAGAACACAAATTGGGTTATTTACATAATATATTTACATGATTTTGTTGTGCAATAAAACAACCCGATGGACACACGATAAAGGAAATGTTCAAATTCGGCTGTGATCGTAGCAACATCGGGCCATTCGTGAGGGCATCTTAAGCCATCATATGACCGCCGGTGGAGTTTCTCAGGCTCCGGCAGCAACTTCGTGAGCGGTGGCAAAATCTTTGGCATGCCAAAAAATTGCCGAAGGACCATGCGAAGGTTCATTTTCGTGTTGAATTCGTGTGTCAATTTTGCCCTTCGTAAGGCCATCGTGAGGGCATCTTGTTATCATCGGTGCCATCGGGCATTCGCCCCGATCAGAGTGAGGGTGAATGCACCGATGATAACACGAAGATGACACGATTTGACAAGATGCCCTCACGAGTGCCTTACGAAGTTGCCGCTCACGAAGTTGCTGCCGGAGCCTGAGAAACTCCACCGGCGGTCATACGATGGCTTAGATGCCCTCACGAATGGCCCGATGTTGCTACGATCACAGCCGAATTTGAACATTTCCTTTATCGTGTGTCCATCGGGTGTCAATTTCGGGACAGTGTGACAGGGCCTTTAAGCAATGCAGCTCACGTGTCCTTTTTATATGCTGTTCATTGAAATGCAGGAAAGTAATCACCAGCTCTGAGTGATCTGTTGCCGAGGGGACACTACACCGGAGTTACATAAGCAGAGATAAAGTGCTCTTTTGGGGGGAACTCACCTCCTCTGGGGTCCCCAGGAAGACTTTTTTTAAATATTGAAGTTAAAAGCATCAATCTTGTGCACTTTGAGAGCAACATCAAGAGATATGGATACATCTCTCAACACCCATATGTCAAAAAGAAATCAAAGAATCAGAAACGGGTTTATTATTTAAAAACACTTCATTTTCCAATTAAATCATAAACTATGTCAAATTATTAGAAGTTGTTAGTAATCAGATTAAACAGAAAAAAGGGATGGAAGGAGGAAATAATAATCCCTCATCACTTGCTGTTTGCGGTTGAAATGATCTCTTTTGCTGGCCAAACATGCTGGATGGAAAGCAGTGATGTCTCACTTGCCTTGGCCCTGTATCTGCAGTCCCTAAATCATTCATGTTACCCATTGACTCTTGTCTGTTCTGGTGTTCCTGTTCATTGTTGTCTCCATTGTCGTTCTTGTCTGTTGTATCTCCTTCTTGTGTGTCCCTTTCTCCTGTTCTCCTTTCTTCATCCTCTACTCTGTTTAGCTCATCTGTGATGACTGTGTAGGTAAACACAAACAAGTATGTAAGTCAATCCGTTTCCAGCTCTGTCAAATAAATGCATTTCAAGATACACAAATGTGTCTTCATTAAAATGAGTGTCACCACACTCTCACAAAATGTAATACTAACCAATTGAAAATAGTTAAATTTACATTGGAAACCTCTTGTAGATATCACTATTAAGAGTATTTATCTGCCAATAGGACAGAATCATTCCTATACAAATGCAGTTTGAGTAATTCACTTAATATATTCACTTAACACTTTAATATAGTCATTTTCACTTAATACTCTAATATAGTCCTCTTTCTGGATTCAACACTAAGGAAAGCTGTACAATTTGAGATGATAATGAGGAAAAAAGGCCTCCAACAATGCAGATCATTTTTTGATCATATCAATTTTAAGATGGGGGTCAAGGCTTAATATTTGGGAGCATAGTGTCCCTTCCCCCTTTCAGGAGCCCCACTGGATTGGCTTTGATCTGAAAGCTTGTTAGCTGGCTTTCCATCTCATAATGTTCACATAGAAACTAGCTGTCAATAGGAAATATCAATCAGAAGAATTATATTTTCATGCAAAAATCTGTCATAAAAAGAGGTTGCACATTTAAATGCAGGTGTTGTTATGGCAACGTCAGTGGCCAAACAGCCACATTTACTGCTGCAAATACGTTCAAACATGCTGTTGACACGTAAAGCAGTGGCAACTATGCCACCATTTCAGCTGACTTTTTCTCAGAAATACTGTCACATAACATCCATATATTTCAGTGCTAGGTTGATGCTTAGCTATGCTAACTATGAAACACTTTAACTGACAGGACTCAGGATCAACTGTGTACTGTAGCTTCTAGCTTCATGTCGAACACTGACATGTAAGTCAACAGCTTTCTTTGAAATCACCAGGTAATGCTAAAAAACACAACATTTAGATTGAATGACAAAGTGTTTATTTAATATATCTGGCTAGCTATAGCTACTTGCTAACGGTTTAGCTTACCCCCGCGATTCAAAGTAACGTCAACGTAGCTATAATTTATGCTTTGCTTACATGTTGACATAACTTGTAAGTTTACTGACATGTACATACCTGGCTCAGGTGGTGGCTCTGGGGTTGTTGTGTGAGCCACCACTTGAGAATTGCCGTCTTTTTTATTAAAAAAATGTCTAATGTCCATCTTCAGAAACTCCGCGTCAGCGGCTGAAAGTTCAAACACTGTCACAGAGGAGAGGTACGTACCTGTCAGCCAATAAAACACGTTTATTTCCATGCAACTCTCTGATTGGTCTGATGGTGTCTTGCCTCTGTTGCATTCACTGAATACGGGAAATTACAATCCTGCCGTCCTCTAGGTAAAGTACGGTTAATGTATTATATTATTGAGGGAGAATTTGTCCGGGGCTAAAGAAAAAACATCCGGGGCTAAAGCCCCGGATGCCTACCCCAGGCGACGCCCCTGGTTGAGACACATCGAAGAGACGGATCACGTTTTGTTCTACGACATTAAAACCATCAGCAGTGACCCCACTGGTGATTTCTGAAGAGTTGACGTGTCTGAGAAATGATGGTTGTTACCAAGTGGCTGAATAGGACTACAGAAGTCGTGGAGGTCGTTGTACGTCATTACGCCGAACACGTAAACACTGCTCTAAGTTAGTTTCTGTTCTGCTTGAAAGCAAGTCTCTGCCTCCTGCAGACTCTTCCAACAAACGCTTCAACTCGTTCCATTTAGAATCTGTTTGAATATGGATCTGAAGTTGGAGTGACGTTGAAGTCGTGCTGCTGGACTCGCTGTAGTTCCTTTATAGCATCACGTTAGCATTTTGCTTCTGGACGTTAGATTTATGATTCGAACATTATAAAAGTAGGGAAGACATGTGGAGATGATCCGGCTGAACAAAACGTGCATTCATCAAACAGGTTTGTTTTCCACAGACTTTAATTCCAGCTCTTTTCCTAAATCCTGTGGAGAAATCCTGTTGCTTTTTGTTGAGGGAACCAGCCGCTGACTTCAGGGTAAATACGTCATCCCTGCTCCGCTCTATTAAACCAGAAGCCATTAGATACGTACACTTTTGGTCCAATGGCACTTTACTCAATGAACACACAGACATCTCTACTTTGAACTGAACCTTGGGATGGATGACAGTTCATGGAGCGCCAGGTGTAAAGCTGTAATGGGACTAATAATAAAGTCAACTCAACCATGGGAAGCAATAATTCATGTCCAATTGGTACCATGTGGAGATTTCAGTGTGATGATGAACTTTACAGACACAACAAAGCCTCCTTTATTGAGTTGTTCCAGTATGTGCGAGACATTAAAGAGCGATCAGGTGAGCTTTGGAAATGTGTACCAAGCTTTCCTTTTGTTTGTTGGACTGAGCTGAAGAATCCCTCAATGTATGCTAATCCTGTTTGACAGAAAAAGACAAACCAACCCTTAAAACGTCACCCATTAGGGTAATAAAGTGCATTCATTACACAGTGATCACACCGAGCTTCCTGCCTAAATTAATATGAAAAATCAGTCAGAAAATAAAGGAACGCTCTGCCTTCAAAGCTTCATTGTTGTGTTTTGGATTCAAACTCCGTAGCTGCAAATGACAGGTTGCTCCGTGGTGAATTGCGTGGACCAGGTCTCTGTCTGTTCCACAGCTGGTGCAGCCTCTGCTTTCATTAACGCTAAGTGTCTCTAAGAACCATGTATATGTGAATAATTATAGTGTGGCTGGTACGCCGAGTTTCAGACCAACGCATGATCACGCAGTTTCCTGCACTGGAAAAAATGCTGCTCCAAAAACTAGTTAAACGATAATGAAAACACTTGAAATAAGCACAAAAATCTGCCAACAGAACAAGTGGAAATGAGCTTGGTAAGATTCCTTGAAATAAGAAGCGATATTTAATGAAATCAGATCTTTTAATAAGCTGGGAGAATTCATTTTGAACTATATTGTACCAGAATCAGGACATGTTGTGATACAATATAAGCCGCTAATGCTCAAAGGTGTTCTGTTTTCTGATGTTAGTTGGTGATTTTCTAATAAATATGTACAAAAAGACGTGTTTCATCTGAGTTACAACTCAAAATAAGATGTTTTGACTTAACAAGATATAACTATATACAACTATATCTCACTGCAGTGTTACCTCTGCAGTTATTGTGTCTTATATCAGGTGTAGAGGCATATTCTGACTGGATATTAGACGCATATACTGGGCTAGACGTAGTGTGTTCGTGTCGTTGATTTCAGCAGGAAAACACTTCCTCTCCAAACTCCTCAACATGTTCGCATTTGAACATTTGCAATTTGTTTCACGGTGATTCGATTCGAGGCAGGATTTCACAGCTCCCCCACGGTGACCACCTTTTTCATTTAGCTGATTTAGAGCCACTCGTATCCATGGGAGACGGCGGACGGCCTCATTATGAACGCTGTGGAGGTAATCAAAGGGGAAAGCATTGTAATCCAGGAGACTCTGTGCAGCAAGACGCTGCACCTGTGCACCAAAGACACCTTATACCACAGCTGTGAATAAAGACATGCCGTTAGAACCAGACGTACATGTGTGTGTCAGGGATTAAAGGTCCGCTATTATCATCTTTTTCTCAGAATCCTCCCTTTTTTCGGGAAAATTCTAACTTTTTTCTTTTCTCAGAAATCAGATTTTTTCTCAGAACAAAAAAGAAAAAACACTGATAGTCAGATTTCCAAATGTGGCCCTTATCCGCTTCCGTACATCTAATTGGATTGTGCAACTTTCAGCTGGTATTTATGACCTACGTTTGGTGCATCTGGAGGCGATTTATTTGATTGTTTCTCCTAAAGATCCCATATCAGGGGCGGTTCTAGGGGGGGCATGGGGGGCCAGTGCCCCCTAACACTGACCTCTGACCCCCCTGTGGCCCCCCTACCAATGAAAAGTCTTTTTTTTTTTTAAATGTATATTTTCTGGTAGTCAGGATTTTGTTGCTGTAATGTGAGATTGTGCAGACACTAGGGCTGTCAAACGATTACAATTTTTAATCAGATTAATCACAGCTTAAAAATTAATTAATCATGATTAATCACCATTCGAACTATTTTCCAAAATATGCCATTTATTTATGTATATTGTTGTGGGAATGGAAAGAAGGCGGATATATCCATTTAACATACAGTATATGTTTATTATAACATTTTCTGCGTGTCAAAATGAAAGACAACCCACACACCTATCAATCATCAAACCGTGGGGTCTTAATTCATTTCGTGTTGATTTCTATCAACGGGGGAGTAAGGCAAGGCAAGGCAAGGCAAGGCAAGGCAAGGCAAGGCAAGGCAAGGCAAGGCAAGGCAAGGCAAGGCAAGGCAAGGCAAGGCAAGGCAAGGCAAGGCAAGGCAAGGCAAGGCAAGGCAAGGCAAGGCAAGGCAAGGCAAGGCAAGGCAAGGCAAGGCAAGGCAAGGCAAGGCAAGGCAAGGCAAGGCAAGGCAAGGCAAGGCAAGGCAAGGCAAGGCAAGGCAAGGCAAGGCAAGGCAAGGCAAGGCAAGGCAAGGCAAGGCAAGGCAAGGCAAGGCAAGGCAAGGCAAGGCAAGGCAAGCAAGGCAAGGCAAGGCAAGGCAAGGCAAGGCAAGGCAAGGCAAGGCAAGGCAAGGCAAGGCAAGGCAAGGCAAGGCAAGGCAAGGCAAGGCAAGGCAAGGCAAGGCAAGGCAAGGCAAGGCAAGGCAAGGCAAGGCAAGGCAAGGCAAGGCAAGGCAAGGCAAGGCAAGGCAAGGCAAGGCAAGGCAAGGCAAGGCAAGGCAAGTTTATTTATATAGCACTTTTCAACACAAGGCAATTCAAAGTGCTTTACAAAAAATGAAAGAGATTAAGAAAATGGCATTTAAAATCAGTCATTAAAAAGAAAAGCTAATAAAATAAACATTAAAAGAAAAAAATACATGGCAGTCAATTAAACATTAAAAGAAAAAAGTACATGGATAAAATACTTCAGGAAAGTCGACAGAGGGGGGGGGGGGGGGCTAGTGGAGTACTTCTTGACCACAGAGTGTGAACGTTGTGATCAGCTGTTTTAGCAAAGTTCTCCAGTGAAGGGGGGGGAGTCTCCCTCCGCAGCCGGTTGGCGTAGTTTTGGCACAGTTCCGTTGTACAGACAGACGTTAACAGCAGCCCTGTCTGTGCACACGGAGACCGACTCTGTCGTCCGGTGATCTAACCGCCTTCTGGAAAAGCTTCACAAGTACGTCGGTACGCAAATGCGCTTTGTGACACAAGTGACGGTACGCATTTCAGATTACGCACATAACCTGCGTACCAGTTATGTGCACCCCTGTACTACAGCAAAAGTATTCTCCGTCGGGACTTCCTGCAACAACACCACGCCGTTATCAAAGATGTTCTATTGAGAAGACGATCACTACCTGACAAAAGTTTTCAAAACCGTGGCTACTGAAATCAATCTGACTAACTGCTGTCTGTGCAATTTACTCCGCGCGAGTTGGCAGACTTTATTTTGCTTCCTTTAACATCATTTTTCATGGTGGGGCTAAGCCATTTCTTGGTATGGGTGTAGCCTACCCCAGCCATACCCTGGCGCTGCCACTGGTGGCACGTATGGGGCGGGCCATTCTGCACATGCGTTAAATGCGTTAAATATTTTAACGCAATTAATTCAAAAAATTAATTACCGCCGTTAACGCGATAATTTTGACAGCACTAGCAGACACCCTTATGTAAAGTAGAGATGTAACTGTTCATTGCCTTTATTTTTATATAAATATGGTGTTAGTGCAAACAATGCACTATAACTTAAGCTGAAGCTAACAGTAATAACTATAAGATCTATCTGAAATAAATAAGTGTACTGAAACAAATACCAATAACTGTATTGCATTGTTTTCGTATGCGCAATTACTTCATACTGTCTAGTTCTCTTTTTCGTCCTGCATTTATTGCCCCCCTCAGAAAATAACTGACCCCCCAGTCAAATTGGTCTAGAACCACCACTGTCCCCTATTATACTCTTTTTAAAACAATATACTACTGGCCTCAGATATATACAGAATCGCCAAATACCATTACTTTCATCTGTGTATTCTTGGAAGTAAATATATATTGTTACATCAAAACAAGTCTCTCCTGATTGAACTATCTTCTGCAAAGTCTCTTATGTCAAACTTGATAAAAAAACGTTAATTTGTTAACGTTTAAACTGCCTTCAGTGCTCACCAACAGCTCCACGTCTCATCTGCTGATCATGCTTTGAGTTCAATAATCTACTCTATTGATCTGACTTATTAACATGTTGTATTTTGCTTTAAATCTCGATGGAAACCTGACTTACGTACTGATCACGTGTTGGCCTTTTTCTTTTAAACAAAGCTAAATCACTGTGTCTGTTTGGTAGATATTCTCTAACACAATCAAGCAGAGAAAGTAGTGGAGTACAAATACTATATATATATAACATAGTAAACCATATCTTCCCAGAACGTGGTGTTTCTCCGACATTTGAGCTGCACACATTGTTCATTAGTGCGGCTGCTGGGAAACAATCAGTCACTCTGCAGAGCCGCCTGGCTGCATTATTCATCCATCACATGCCAATCAGGAATCTTGTTCTTCTCAAACTAATTCATTCCACAACTTTAATAACAAGGTCACCGGCAACAGGCGTGACGGAGAGCTCGGCACAAAGCGGCTGAATCACTGAGAGACTGGCCGGAAGGGATGGAGAGCGACTGTTCTCTGACCGTGAGATTACATCTACACATTCCACATGGAGTATATAGTACACAGAGGTGGGAGAAGTACTCAGATCTTGTTCTTGAGTAAAGGTAGAAGTACTCAGATCTTGATCAGTAAAAGTAGAAGTACTCAGATCTTGTACTTGAGTAAAAGTAGAAGTACTCAGATCTTGTGCTTGAGTAAAAGTAGAAGTACTCAGATCTTGTACTTGAGTAAAAGTAGAAGTACTCAGATCTGGTACTTGAGTAAAAGTAGAAGTACTCAGATCTTGTAGTAAAAGTAGAAGTACTCAGATCTTGATCAGTAAAAGTAGAAGTACTCAGATCTTGATCAGTAAAAGTAGAAGTATTCAGATCTTGTTCTTGAGTAAAAGTAGAAGTACTCAGATCTTGATCAGTAAAAGTAGAAGTACTCAGATCTTGATCAGTAAAAGTAGAAGTACTCAGATCTTGTACTTGAGTAAAGGTAGAAGTACTCAGATTGTGTACTTGAGTAAAGGTAGAAGTACTCAGATTGTGTACTTGAGTAAAAGTAGAAGTACTCAGATCTTGATCAGTAAAAGTAAAAGTACTCAGATCGTGTACTTCAGTAAAAGTAGAAGTACTCAGATCTGGTACTTGAGTAAAAGTAGAAGTACTCAGATATTGTACTTCAGTAAAAGTAGAAGTACTCAGATCTTGTGCTTGAGTAAAAGTAGAAGTACTCAGATCTTGTACTTGAGTAAAAGTAGAAGTACTCAGAACTTGTACTTGAGTAAAGGTAGAAGTACTCAGATCTTGTTCTTGAGTAAAGGTAGAAGTACTCACATCGTGTACTTGAGTAAAAGTAGAAGTACTCAGATCGTGTACTTGAGTAAAAGTAGAAGTACTCAGATCTTGTTCTTGAGTAAAAGTAGAAGTACTCAGATCTTGATCAGTAAAAGTAGAAGTACTCAGATCGTGTACTTCAGTAAAAGTAGAAGTACTCAGATCTGGTACTTGAGTAAAAGTAGAAGTACTCAGATCTTGTACTTGAGTAAAAGTAGAAGTACTCAGATCTTGTACTTGAGTAAAAGTAGAAGTACTCAGATCTTGTAGTAAAAGTAGAAGTACTCAGATCTTGTGCTTGAGTAAAAGTAGAAGTACTCAGATTTTGTACTTGAGTAAAAGTAGAAGTACTCAGAACTTGTACTTGAGTAAAAGTAGAAGTACTCAGATCTTGTTCTTGAGTAAAAGTAGAAGTACTCAGGTCTTGTACTTGAGTAAAAGTAGAAGTACTCAGAACTTGTACTTGAGTAAAAGTAGAAGTACTCAGATCTTGTACTTGTGTAAAAGTAGAAGTACTCAGAACTTGTACTTGAGTGAAAGTAGAAGTACTCAGATCTTGTATTGAGTAAAAGTAGAAGTACCAGAGTGTAGGAATACTCTGTTACAGTAAAAGTCCTGCATTCAAAATGTTCCTCAAGTGAAAGTAGAAAAGTATTCTCATCAAAATATAGTGAAAGTAGCGACAGTGAAAGTAGTCGTTGTGCAGATTGGTCCATTTCAGAATAATATATATGATATGTTTTATAATGATTGATCATGAAAGTGTTCTCAAAGCTGGTGAAGGTGCAGCTAGTTTGAAGTACTTTGTATACTGCAGGGTAGCTGGTGGATTTACTCCAGGTGGAACTACAGTCTGATTCAACACTTGATTAGATTTCACATCCTTCATCCAGATCTGTGAAGTAACTAAAGGGATTAATACATGTATTTCTCAACTTTATTCTTTTTTTTAACCTAAAGCGCTTGATAAATAAAATGTATTAAAATGTATTATTACTTTAATACAATGTTCACGGTATTCATGTTTTATGACATACATGATAATCAAATATTGAAAGCTTGCATGGAAACCAACACATGTTTAAAATGTGGTTTATTTTTATTTGATATCAAAGTTATCATGGGACGTTTTTGTTAATTTTGTTTCATATCTTTAATTGTATTTATAAGAAATTCTGATGTTAGATTTAAAATCAAAATAGTTTTAGTATATTAAATATTACTTTGTATTTGTTCTCATGCATAGATATGAATCACTTTATTTCGTTCTCGGAAACAAAGCAAGTAAAGGAAAACCCAACATGTGGTACTTCAGAAAAGACAAAACTAAGCTCATGATTTATTCTATAATTATATTCATTTCTGTAAAATATCGGTTATCATTCTGAAGCTATACTGGAGTCCATATTACAGATGTTGTCAGTCAGTGTCAGATCTCATCAGTCGTCCTTCTTGTCAGCAGAACCAGTGTATCTGTGTTCACTGATGAAGACGGACGGAGAGGAAGAGCAATAATTGTTTGTGACGTGTAATTCCTCGTCACGGAAGTTCGACACAAACCTGACAAAGAGCCAGATGGCGGACAGAAAGATAGAGTCATGATATGGCTTTATATGTGTTTCCTTTCCGTGGATGTATAAAGATCACCAAGGGGGAGTTGAAGTCCATCTTAAAGTGCACCTATTATGCTATTTTTAGGCATATATTATAGGTCTCAGATATAAAAAAACATGTCTATGACATCCCTCTATTTCAGCTGATTCTGGGTCAGTAGCTTTAAAAAAAAAAAAGAGGGGGAGCTAATGCCTGATCCGAGTTCTACCGGCAGATACTCAGTTAAATTCTGAGGTGATTAAATGCCATCATGTTCCAAACCACATCAAGGATTCTCTCTGAAACAGGATGGAGCTCAAACTCTTTCTCTCTCTCAGGTTTACCACAAGGTGACTTCCTTTTGATTTCCTGCTTCTTCACACATACTCTCTCCAGCACAGGTTAGCTCTGAGTGTTAGCGATGCTTGCTAATGTAAACAAAGACCATATTACTTCCAGAACACACATTGTTTCTGACAGCAACGTTTCTGATTGGCCCGTGGGTGTAAAGCCCGCCCACATTTTAGTAATGTCGTCATGACGCAGCAAATCTGGATCAGCTCGTTGTACCCCCGTTTTTAGAGATGTGGGTACGGAGGAAAAGAGAGAGGGTTTTATTTTCTCACACTTTGTGAGTCTCCTGAAACACCGGGGACACACCGGGGACACACCGGGGACACACCGGGGACACACCCGAGACACACCGGGGACACACCGGGGACACACCGGGGACACACCGGAGACACACCGGGGACACACCGGGGACACACCGGGGGGACACCGGGGGGACACCCGAGACACACCGGGGACACACCCGAGACACACCGGGGACACACCGGGGACACACCGGGGACACACCGGAGACACACCGGGGACACACCGGGGACACACCGGGGACACACCGGGGACACACCGGAGACACACCGGGGACACACCGGAGACACACCGGGGACACACCGGGGACACACCGGAGACACACCGGGGACACACCGGAGACACACCGGGGACACACCGGGGACACACCGGAGACACACCGGGGACACACCGGAGACACATCGGGGACACACCGGGGACACACACCGGGGACACACACCGGGGACACATGGTTATGTAGAAAATACATCAAAAAGTGCATTTTGCATGATAGGTCCCCTTTAAAGGTCAGAGAACAAGAAACCATTGGTCGATGTGATTGCTCTTAAATCCCCTAATTGAAGTCCTTTTAAAATTGTGCCAGTTTTTTTAACAAGTTTTTTATAACAGTTTATTTTATTTGCATATTGACTGAATATGTGCCATTTCATTTGTGTTTTACAGCTGTATATGTCTGCCTGTATTGTTTTGTGTTCATTTGTTGTAACTTTGTTCATGCTGCCCTCTTGGCCAGGTCGCTCTTAAAAAAGGGTTTTTAATCTCAATGAGACTTTTACCTGGTTAAATAAAGGATATATTTATATTTAACAACAACTTACACTGAACAAAAATATAAACGCAACACTTTTGTGAAAGACAAAAGTGTTGCGTTTATATTTTTGTTCAGTGTAGTTAAATAAAGGATATATTTATATTTATTTATGAAAATAAATGGATACAGCGTTGGAGGCGGGCCCCATTCGATTGGCTTGACTGTCAAGAACAGAAATACCCAAATTAGTTTTCTTTTAAAGACTTCCACTTAGGATACCTTGATGTCTAAAGGTATTTTGATCCATATCTTCGGGGCATAATTGACGAAGGCTGATATTCATTTTGCTGATGTTTCTGGAAACCTCTAACGAACCAGTTGTTGACGGCTTGTATCTGACAAGGTAGTTACCAGTACAGCTTGCCCATGAAGGGCTTTGTATGTCAGGAGGAGGACCTTCAAATCAACCCTAAAGAAAACAGGAAGCCAGCGCAGAGCGGCTAAAAATGGACTTATCTCTTTTTAGTTCAGGTTAAAGCCGAGCTGTGGATGAGCTGAAGTCTGTGAAAAGTGCATTACAGTAGTTAAGTAGAAGTGCAGTACTTAATTAGGACATAACAATTCAAGCTTCCTTCACATGACCAGAAGTACAACATTGTCATTGTGTTTCTATTCGAAATGATCGCTGAGCACAACGCTCAAAGTTCAGAAAATGTCAACTTTACATCTGTTACGCTGACCTTTCGACACGCAACCATTCAGATAAAAGCCTTATGAAGCGGCGCCAGCTAGAAGGAGAGGTAACTATACGAAACGTTAGATTAGACATCTCTTTCCCAATGTCAGTCAATAGAAAAACAAAAGTTATAGTACCAACGTTTAGCAAAAATGTTCTTCACTGCCTGCCCCAGTTCCTTGGGTGTTGATCTTGTCTGGCTTCACTTCCTGTCTTTGTGCCTCATTTAGTTTGCCTCATGTGGGCTTTTACCAAAGTTAACTTGAGTAACTTATACCTTTTTGTTCTGAATTCCTACTGCGTCCGATATCATTACTGATAACAGGTCATAGAGTCCTGATTAGACCTTCATCGTTGCTTCATTGTTCTGTTGTCTCCAATTAGAGAAGTGACATTTGAATCAGAGTCTGGGGTTGCTTGAAAACTCCTTTTCTCTTTCTACGTCTTCGCCCTACTTTCTTTCTAAATGTACGCCGTTAACCCTCAGATCAGTCTCTGTCGCCAGCCTCCAGTTTCCCCCCGGGTCTCTCGTGGTGAATGTCAGACGTCTAGTAATGAGTTGTTTATTGTGCAACGATAATGTATCATTGATTGCGTGATCGATGGCTCGTTGAGGGTGTTGATTCAAGCGTTGAAGCCGTTGGTAATGGGATGCATATTAAACGTGACTTTGGCCTCTCAACGCTGCTTCCTGCTGGGCTGAAATGACACATTAGTACAGAAAGTCGTGGGGTTTATTCATGTCCTCGCTTCGAAACCGCAGGACTTTTATATTAAAATGATTTCACTCGCCTGAAAGAAACTTGGGAACAGAACATGACCACAGGAAACATCAGTCAGTTCAAACTTACATTAAATGGCTTTCCAAGTGATTATTTATATTAAATGTTCTAACACATGTGACGGAACTAGCTATTTATTTCAAAAGCTTGTTTTTTTGTTGCTAAAATGTAAGATTCAAGCCATTTAACCGTTAGATGCATAAGTGGGTATTTTTTTACCCGGTGAGGTGGTTTTCTTGAAGTATCTTTGTAATTAAAAATGTTTCATCATCATTTCATATTCCAGCTATTCCTCAAAAAAAATGTTTTGGATATCATGCCATTCAAATTTTAAATTTACATTTTTATACATTTTAAGAAATTGTAGTTTTTTGTATTACTACCCTAAGCTTCCATAAGTGGGTCAAAAATGACCCGCATGCATTTTCTATGGGATCCTCTGGGAACCTTTGATTCTTATCACCTGTTGCTCTCAGGAATACATTCACTGTAGACCACACAGACTACATCACAAGGGACACCTCTCAGGAAGATTATTTTACATAGCAAGATCTGATACCTGTCAGTATAATAATAATAATAATAATTAAAGCTGCAAGCAGCGTTGAGCGGGTCTTCGACGCTCCGCAGGCTGTTGTCCGCACGTCGATGTCAGGCAGATGTCTCGAGGACTCGGCCGTTGGCAAACTTGGGAAGTTTCAGG
Source organism: Gymnodraco acuticeps (assembly GCF_902827175.1). Lineage (NCBI taxonomy): Eukaryota > Metazoa > Chordata > Actinopteri > Perciformes > Bathydraconidae > Gymnodraco > Gymnodraco acuticeps. The sequence goes on from NW_022991029.1 coordinate 53,960, forward strand.
TCGATCGGACAACGTACATGGGAGTTACAATAGTATCATAAACATTGTGTTTGATGGCGAGTGATCTGTCACCATGGCAACGACATTTGATGACACCCCATAATCCGCCTAGATGTGTTGAGGGCTGCATCGTTATCAAACCTGTGAAGTTTTGTGCCGTTTGGAGCATGTTAACTGGAGTTATGAGAAAACCGTGTTTCATGGCGAGAATTGTGTTACCATGGCAACGGCATTTGATGACACCCCATAATACGCTTAGATGTGTTGAGGGCTGCATCGTTATCAAACCTGTGAAGTTTTGTGCCGTTTGGAGCATGTTAACTGGAGTTATGAGAAAACCGTGTTTCACGGCGACCATTTTGTTACCATAGCAACGAAATTTGACGAAATCTCAAAACTGACACATATATGTCTCGAGGGCTTGACGGTTAGCACACATATGAAATTTCAACCCTTTTTTACCATTTACACAGGAGTTATAGCAATATTGTGCTTAACGGCGAGGGAAGCGTTGCCATGGCAACGGTTTTTGAGGAAAACTCACTATTGTCATAATTGAGGTGTTGAGGGCCGGACCATTAGCCATCATCAGAAGTCTGGTGCCGTTTGGACGATTTTCCATTGAATTAGGACAACACCGTGTTTCATGGCGAGGGATCTGTCGCCATGACAACGGCATATGATGACATCCCATAATTGGCATAGAGCTGTTGAGGGCCTGACCATTAGCCATCATCTGAGGTCTGGTGCCGTTTGGACAATTTTCATAGGAGTAACAGCGACACCATGTTTCATGGCGAGGGATCTGTTGCCATGGAAAGGGCATATGATGACATCCCATAATTGGCATAGAGCTGTTGAGGGCCGGACCATTTAATTAGCCATCATATGAAGTCTGGTGCCGTTTGGACGATTTTCCATTGAGTTAGAACAACATTGTGTTTTATGGCGAGGGATCTGTCGCCATGGAAACGGCATATGATGACAACCCATAATTGACATAGTGCTGTTGAGGGCCGGACTAGGAGCCATCATATGAAGTCTGGTGCTGTTTGGACGATGTTCCATTGAATTACAACAACACCAGGTTTTTTGGCGAGGGATCTGTCGCCATGGCAACGGCATATGATGACATCCCCTAATTCAGTGGTTCCCAAACGGTGTGCCGCGGCACACTGGTGTGCCGTGAGGCAAGTCCGGGTGTGCCGTGGGATTTTGTGACAACAATACGTTATTATTGCAATACACAACAACACAAAAATTATTATTTTTTTATTTACTATATCAGTACTTTGTAGGTTTATATGTACGTAATCTACACGATTTGCGCGTCCACATCTCCACGTGCAGTGCTGCATAAACATGGCTGAGTCAGCGATAACTTTCGAGGGGTGGAGGCATGGGCGTAGGAAGCATCCTGAACGTGGGGGGGACATTTTTAACGGGGGGTTTGGGGATCCCCCACCACGAAAACATATATAGATTACCTGTATTCTGGTGCATTTTAACAGGTGGTTTGATACTTTTATGTGGCTATACAGGCATGAGGAAAATGATGGGTACATTTTGTAATTTCATCCAGTAGTAAAGAAAGGAAACATATTTGATTATTAATTCAGAGCCGTCTTTGAATTAATAAAAAGCAGTTTAAATGCCCATTTTTTGTACATTTATATACACAAATAAATATTTGTGAGTACATTGAGAGATATTGTTGTGGAGAGTCATTTATATATAAATCGCAAAATACATTTGTGAATCCTTCTGTGAGCATTTATTAATATTGAGACTGATCTGACTCCATACAGATGTTAAGTTCACCTAGGAATGGTATCATTGACTTCAATGTTCAAATAAATGTTGCTCTTCTGTCTATATTGGTCACATGATGCCCCTTGACTGAAATGCTTCCTGTTCAATATCCCCACTGATTTCCTTAACATTCTGGGATGAGAGTCCACATCACAATTTACTCTAAACTGTCATTTCCCTTTCATCACTCACCTCAGCAACGGACCTCTCTCCACTGTCCCTGTGTTCTGCCTCTGACTCACTCTCAAGCGCCTAGATGTCAAGAGAGGTGGTGAAGTGATCATTATTTATTGAGCAGTATACTCTTTCACATTGAATCATAACAAGTCATACTGAATGAAATACAACTGACTCTAAAGTAAGTCCCAGTCTGTGACGTTGGACATTTTGAAGACTCAAAGCCCCAAGCAGTAGGTAGAATATTAGCTAGTCTATGTAATGTGCACAGCAAATAAACAGTTTACTGAATACTGGGATGGAAATTGCCTATAAGCACACACAGCTTCTGAATGATAAGGAGTATAATTAAAACATAATGCACATTACCATTTTGAGAGAGAGTACCTTAAAAAACTCAGAAAATAATCTCTTATCGAACTAAGGCTCCAGTAAAACACACTGACTGCGCCTCTACATGGACATCATGGTGTTTACATGAGCACAGAGAGATCGGGTTATTCATGTTCCCTGTTTACATGATAAATACTAGTGACCTGGCATTTCGATGCCTTTTCTCATCTAAACTATTCAGTATTTGTGTCTCTGTATCATGACATAAAGACGAAACTCCTCTCAAGAAGTGAGACGCTTTTGCCGCCATCACTGTTAACTGATTAACTGCTACCAGCTGATTACTTACTTTCCTCTTCTTTGAAAAAAATGTTCTTATGTCCATGTTGTCTGGGGGAGAAAACATATCAAGATCCTTGTAAGATGTTTTGACATATTGACTTCAAGAAACTTGAAGTTCTCCACGCCTTCCATTTCTCCATACATATGGTGGACTTCCTTTTTTGTTCTCCTGCAGTCAATCGTCGACTTCTTGATGTCAGAGGTGTTAAGAACCAGGTTGTTGTCCTAACACCACTCAGATTATTCCCTTGACTTGACTAGATAGACTTGTTCTCAAGTCAGTCTTCATCTTCTATATTGCAACCACTATCCTGCAACAAGATCCTCCGGAGATGTAGAACCTGGCTTTTTTCAGGGTACTCAAAGAAAGGTTCCACCGAGATTTGAACTCGGATCGTTGGAATCAGAGTCCAGAGTGCTAACCATTACACCATGGGACCACACTGAAGTAAGCACAATGTCCGCACAATCTATCGTTTTATGTGGGAGTTATTTTGAATTAAACGGCCATGATATTCAGTAAGTAAATAGTGTTCCCTGACCGGGAATCGAACCCGGGTCGCGGCGGTGAGAGCGTCGAATCCTAGCCACTAGACCACCAGGGAATGCTGTATCTGTATGTGAAGCTTGTGAAACGGAATGCATGGAATGTATGACCGCTGGCAGCTGGAGAGTAGTGCAAACAGCTCCAGTAGAGTTCAATATCTACCTCTTAACAGTAATGTAATGTCGTCTGGAGGTAAAGGGCAGAGTGAGCAAGTTACCACTCATCCCATTGTTTCTTCACAAAATTGTGGACTTCCTTTTTTGTTCTCCTGCAGTTAATCGTCAACTACTTGGTTTTAGAGGTGTTAAGGACCAGGTTGTTGTCCTAACGCCACTCAGAATAACTCAAAGAAAGGTTCCACCGAGATTTGAACTCGGATCGCTGGATTCAGAGTCCAGAGTGCTAACCATTACACCATGGAACCACACGGAATATCAGCACACTGTCCGCACAATCTATCGTTTGATGTGGGAGTTATTTTGAATTAAACGGCCGTGATATTCAGTAAGTAAAGAGTGTTCCCTGACCGGGAATCGAACCCGGGCCGCGGCGGTGAGAGCGCCGAATCCTAGCCACTAGACCACCAGGGAATGCTGTATCTGTATGTGAAGCTTGTGAAACGGAATGCATGGAATGTATGACAGCTGGCAGCTGGAGAGTAGTGAAAACAGCTCCAGTAGAGTTCAGTATCTACCTCTTAACAGTCATGTAATGTCGTCTGGAGGTAAAGGGCAGAGTGAGCAAGTTACCACTCATCCCATTGTTTCTTCACAAAATTGTAGACTTCCTTTTTTGTTCTCCTGCAGTTAATCGTCAACTACTTGGTTTTAGAGGTGTTCAGGATCAGGTTGTTGTCCTAACGCCACTCAGAATAACTCAAAGAAAGGTTCCACCGAGATTTGAACTCGGATCGCTGGATTCAGAGTCCAGAGTGCTAACCATTACACCATGGAACCACACGGAATGTCAGCACACTGTCCGCACAATCTATCGTTTTATGTGGGAGTTATTTTGAATTAAACGGCCGTGATATTCAGTAAGTAAAGAGTGTTCCCTGACCGGGAATCGAACCCGGGCCGCGGCGGTGAGAGCGCCGAATCCTAGCCACTAGACCACCAGGGAATGCTGTATCTGTATGTGAAGCTTGTGAAACGGAATGCATGGAATGTATGACAGCTGGCAGCTGGAGAGTAGTGCAAACAGCTCCAGTAAATTTCAATATCTACCTCTTAACAGTAATGTAATGTTGTGTGGAGGTAAAGGGCAGAGTGAGCAAGTTACCACTCATCCCCTTGTTTCTTCACAACGTTTCTCTTGGAGCCTGGCTTGTTTTAGTTTCTCGGGAAGTAGAGTCTTTGCTGGGCCTTTTTAACCCGGTGTGATGTGTTGGAGATCCTTGTAAGATATGTTGACATATTGACTTAAAGAAACTTGAAGTTCTCCACGCCTTCCATTTCTCCATACATATGGTGGACTTCCTTTTTGGTTGTCCTGCAGTCAATCGTCAATTCCTTGATTTCAGAGGTGTTAAGGACAAGGTTGTTGTTCTTACGCCACTCAGATTATTCCCTTGACTTGACTAGATAGACTTATTCTCAAGTCAGTCTTCATCTTCTATATTGCAACCACTATCCTGCAACAAGATCCTCCGGAGATGTAGAAGCTGGCTTTTTTCAGGGTACTCAAAGAAAGGTTCCACCGAGATTTGAACTCCGATCGCTGGATTCAGAGTCCAGAGTGCTAACCATTACACCATGGGACCACAGTGAAGTAAGCACAATGTCCGCACAATCTATCGTTTTATGTGGGAGTTGTTTTAAATTAAACGTCCGTGATATTCAGTAAGTAAATAGTGTTCCCTGACCGGGAATCGAACCCGGGCCGCGGCGGTGAGAGCGCCGAATCCTAGCCACTAGACCACCAGGGAATGCTGTATCTGTATGTGAAGCTTGTGAAACGGAATGCATGGAATGTATGACAGCTGGCAGCTGGAGAGTAGTGAAAACAGCTCCAGTAGAGTTCAATATCTACCTCTTAACAGTCATGTAATGTCGTCTGGAGGTAAAGGGCAGAGTGAGCAAGTTACCACTCATCCCATTGTTTCTTCACAAAATTGTGGACTTCCTTTTTTGTTCTCCTGCAGTTAATCGTCAACTACTTGGTTTTAGAGGTGTTAAGGACCAGGTTGTTGTCCTAACGCCACTCAGAATAACTCAAAGAAAGGTTCCACCGAGATTTGAACTCGGATCGCTGGATTCAGAGTCCAGAGTGCTAACCATTACACCATGGAACCACACTGAATGTCAGCACAATCTATCGTTTTATGTGGGAGTTGTTTTAAATTAAACTTCCGTGATATTCAGTAAGTAAATAGTGTTCCCTGACCGGGAATCGAACCCGGGTCACGGCGGTGAGAGCACCTAATCCTAGCCACTAGACCACCAGGGAATGCTGTACCTGTATGTGAAGCTTGTGAAACGGAATGCATGGAATGTATGACAGCTGGCAGCTGGAGAGTAGTGCAAACAGCTCCAGTAGATTTCAATATCTACCTCTTAACAGTAATGTAATGTCGTGTGGAGGTAAAGGGCAGAGTGAGCAAGTTACCACTCATCCCCTTGTTTCTTCACAACGTTTCTCTGGGAGCCTGGCTTGTTTTAGTTTCTCGGGAAGTAGAGTCTTTGCTGGGCCTTTTTAACCCGGTGTGATGTGTTGGAGATCATTGTAAGATATGTTGACATATTGACTTCAAGAAACTTGAAGTTCTCCACGCCTTCCATTTCTCCATACATATGGTGGACTTCCTTTTTTGTTCTCCTGCAGTCAATCGTCGACTTCTTGATGTCAGAGGTGTTAAGGACCAGGTTGTTGTTCTTACGCCACTCAGATTATTCCCTTGACTTGACTAGATAGACTTATTCTCAAGTCAGTCTTCATCTTCTATATTGCAACCACTATCCTGCAACAAGATCCTCCGGAGATGTAGAAGCTGGCTTTTTTCAGGTTACTCAAAGAAAGGTTCCACCGAGATTTGAACTCGGATCGCTGGATTCAGAGTCCAGAGTGCTAACCATTACACCATGGAACCAGACTGAAGTAAGCACAATGTCCGCACAATCTATCGTTTTATGTGGGAGTTGTTTTAAATTAAACGTCCGTGATATTCAGTAAGTAAATAGTGTTCCCTGACCGGGAATCGAACCCGGGCCGCGGCGGTGAGAGCGCCGAATCCTAGCCACTAGACCACCAGGGAATGCTGTATCTGTATGTGAAGCTTGTGAAACGGAATGCATGGAATGTATGACAGCTGGCAGCTGGAGAGTAGTGCAAACAGCTCCAGTAAATTTCAATATCTACCTCTTAACAGTAATGTAATGTTGTGTGGAGGTAAAGGGCAGAGTGAGCAAGTTACCACTCATCCCCTTGTTTCTTCACAACGTTTCTCTTGGAGCCTGGCTTGTTTTAGTTTCTCGGGAAGTAGAGTCTTTGCTGGGCCTTTTTAACCCGGTGTGATGTGTTGGAGATCCTTGTAAGATATGTTGACATATTGACTTAAAGAAACTTGAAGTTCTCCACGCCTTCCATTTCTCCATACATATGGTGGACTTCCTTTTTGGTTCTCCTGCAGTCAATCGTCAACTCCTTGATTTCAGAGGTGTTAAGGACCAGGTTGTTGTTCTTACGCCACTCAGATTATTCCCTTGACTTGACTAGATAGACTTATTCTCAAGTCAGTCTTCATCTTCTATATTGCAACCACTATCCTGCAACAAGATCCTTCGGAGATGTAGAAGCTGGCTTTTTTCAGGGTACTCAAAGAAAGGTTCCACCGAGATTTGAACTCGGATCGCTGGATTCAGAGTCCAGAGTGCTAACCATTACACCATGGGACCAGAGTGAAGTAAGCACAATGTCCGCACAATCTATCGTTTTATGTGGGAGTTGTTTTAAATTAAACGTCCGTGATATTCAGTAAGTAAATAGTGTTCCCTGACCGGGAATCGAACCCGGGCCGCGGCGGTGAGAGCCCCGAATCCTAGCCACTAGACCACCAGGGAATGCTGTATCTGTATGTGAAGCTTGTGAAACGGAATGTATGGAATGTATGACAGCTGGCAGCTGGAGAGTAGTGAAAACAGCTCCAGTAGAGTTCAATATCTACCTCTTAACAGTCATGTAATGTCGTCTGGAGGTAAAGGGCAGAGTGAGCAAGTTACCACTCATCCCATTGTTTCTTCACAAAATTGTGGACTTCCTTTTTGTTCTCCTGCAGTTAATCGTCAACTACTTGGTTTTAGAGGTGTTAAGGACCAGGTTGTTGTCCTAACGCCACTCAGAATAACTCAAAGAAAGGTTCCACCGAGATTTGAACTCGGATCGCTGGATTCAGAGTCCAGAGTGCTAACCATTACACCATGGAACCACACGGAATGTCAGCACAATGTCCGCACAATCTATCGTTTGATGTGGGAGTTATTTTGAATTAAACGGCCGTGATATTCAGTAAGTAAAGAGTGTTCCCTGACCGGGAATCGAACCCGGGCCGCGGCGGTGAGAGCGCCGAATCCTAGCCACTAGACCACCAGGGAATGCTGTACCTGTATGTGAAGCTTGTGAAACGGAATGCATGGAATGTATGACAGCTGGCAGCTGGAGAGTAGTGCAAACAGCTCCAGTAGAGTTCAATATCTACCTCTTAACAGTAATGTAATGTCGTGTGGAGGTAAAGGGCAGAGTGAGCAAGTTACCACTCATCCCCTTGTTTCTTCACAACGTTTCTCTGGGAGCCTGGCTTGTTTTAGTTTCTCGGGAAATAGAGTCTTTGCTGGGCCTTTTTAACCTGGTGTGATGTGTTGGAGATCATTGTAAGATATGTTGACATATTGACTTCAAGAAACTTGAAGTTCTCCACGCCTTCCATTTCTCCATACATATGGTGGACTTCCTTTTGGTTCTCCTGCAGTCAATCGTCAATTCCTTGATTTCAGAGGTTTTAAGGACAAGGTTGTTGTTCTTACGCCACTCAGATTATTCCCTTGACTTGACTAGATAGACTTATTCTCAAGTCAGTCTTCATCTTCTATATTGCAACCACTATCCTGCAACAAGATCCTCCGGAGATGTAGAAGCTGGATTTTTTCAGGGAACTCAAAGAAAGGTTCCACCGAGATTTGAACTCGGATCGCTGGATTCAGAGTCCAGAGTGCTAACCATTACACCATGGAACCACACGGAAAATCAGCACAATGTCCGCACAATCTATCGTTTTATGTGGGAGTTATTTTGAATTAAACGGCCGTGATATTCAGTAAGTAAAGAGTGTTCCCTGACCGGGAATCGAACCCGGGCCGCGGCGGTGAGAGCGCCGAATCCTAGCCACTAGACCACCAGGGAATGCTGTACCTGTATGTGAAGCTTGTGAAACGGAATGCATGGAATGTATGACAGCTGGCAGCTGGAGAGTAGTGAAAACAGCTCCAGTAGAGTTCAATATCTACCTCTTAACAGTCATGTAATGTAGTGTGGAGGTAAAGGGCAGAGTGAGTAAGTTACCACTCATCCCCTTGTTTCTTCACAAAATGGTGGACTTCCTTTTTTGTTCTCCTGCAGTTAATCGTCAACTACTTGGTTTTAGAGGTGTTAAGGACCAGGTTGTTGTCCTAACGCCACTCAGAATAACTCAAAGAAAGGTTCCACCGAGATTTGAACTCGGATCGCTGGATTCAGAGTCCAGAGTGCTAACCATTACACCATGGAACCACACGGAATGTCAGCACAATGTCCGCACAATCTATCGTTTTATGTGGGAGTTATTTTGAATTAAACGGCCGTGATATTCAGTAAGTAAATAGTGTTCCCTGACCGGGAATCGAACCCGGGCCGCGGCGGTGAGAGCGCCGAATCCTAGCCACTAGACCACCAGGGAATGCTGTATCTGTATGTGAAGCTTGTGAAACGGAATGCATGGAATGTATGACAGCTGGCAGCTGGAGAGTAGTGAAAACAGCTCCAGTAGAGTTCAATATCTACCTCTTAACAGTCATGTAATGTCGTCTGGAGGTAAAGGGCAGAGTGAGCAAGTTACCACTCATCCCATTGTTTCTTCACAAAATTGTGGACTTCCTTTTTTGTTCTCCTGCAGTTAATCGTCAACTACTTGGTTTTAGAGGTGTTAAGGACCAGGTTGTTGTCCTAACGCCACTCAGAATAACTCAAAGAAAGGTTCCACCGAGATTTGAACTCAGATCGCTGGATTCAGAGTCCAGAGTGCTAACCATTACACCATGGAACCACATGGAATATCAGCACAATGTCCGCACAATCTATCGTTTTATGTGGGAGTTGTTTTAAATTAAACGTCCGTGATATTCAGTAAGTAAATAGTGTTCCCTGACCGGGAATCGTACCCGGGCCGCGGCGGTGAGAGCGCCGAATCCTAGCCACTAGACCACCAGGGAATGCTGTACCATGTATGTGAAGCTTGTGAAACGGAATGCATGGAATGTATACAGCTGGCAGCTGGAGAGTAGTGAACACAGCTCCAGTAGAGTTCAATATCTACCTCTTAACAGTTATGTAATGTAGTGTGGAGGTAAAGGGCAGAGTGAGTAAGTTACCACTCATCCCCTTGTTTCTTCACAGTATGGTGGACTTCCTTTTTTGTTCTCCTGCAGTTAATCGTCAACTACTTGGTTTTAGAGGTGTTAAGGACCAGGTTGTTGTCCTAACGCCACTCAGAATAACTCAAAGAAAGGTTCCACCGAGATTTGAACTCGGATCGCTGGATTCAGAGTCCAGAGTGCTAACCATTACACCATGGAACCACACGGAATGTCAGCACAATGTCCGCACAATCTATCGTTTTATGTGGGAGTTGTTTTAAATTAAACGTCCGTGATATTCAGTAAGTAAAGAGTGTTCCCTGACCGGGAATCGAACCCGGGCCGCGGCGGTGAGAGCGCCGAATCCTAGCCACTAGACCACCAGGGAATGCTGTATCTGTATGTGAAGCTTGTGAAACGGAATGCATGGAATGTATGACAGCTGGCAGCTGGAGAGTAGTGAAAACAGCTCCAGTAGAGTTCAATATCTACCTCTTAACAGTCATGTAATGTCGTCTGGAGGTAAAGGGCAGAGTGAGCAAGTTACCACTCATCCCATTGTTTCTTCACAAAATGGTGGACTTCCTTTTTTGTTCTCCTGCAGTTAATCGTCAACTACTTGGTTTTAGAGGTGTTAAGGACCAGGTTGTTGTCCTAACGCCACTCAGAATAATTCAAAGAAAGGTTCCACCGAGATTTGAACTCCGATCGCTGGATTCAGAGTCCAGAGTGCTAACCATTACACCATGGAACCACACGGAATGTCAGCACAATGTCCGCACAATCTATCGTTTTATGTGGGAGTTATTTTGAATTAAACGGCTGTGATATTCAGTAAGTAAAGAGTGTTCCCTGACCGGGAATCGAACCCGGGCCGCGGCGGTGAGAGCGCCAAATCCTAGCCACTAGACCACCAGGGAATGCTGTACCTGTATGTGAAGCTTGTGAAACGGAATGCATGGAATGTATGACAGCTGGCAGCTGGAGAGTAGTGCAAACAGCTCCAGTAGAGTTCAATATCTACCTCTTAACAGTAATGTAATGTCGTGTGGAGGTAAAGGGCAGAGTGAGCAAGTTACCACTCATCCCCTTGTTTCTTCACAACGTTTCTCTGGGAGCCTGGCTTGTTTTAGTTTCTCGGGAAATAGAGTCTTTGCTGGGCCTTTTTAACCTGGTGTGATGTGTTGGAGATCATTGTAAGATATGTTGACATATTGACTTCAAGAAACTTGAAGTTCTCCACGCCTTCCATTTCTCCATACATATGGTGGACTTCCTTTTTGGTTCTCCTGCAGTCAATCGTCAATTCCTTGATTTCAGAGGTGTTAAGGACAAGGTTGTTGTTCTTACGCCACTCAGATTATTCCCTTGACTTGACTAGATAGACTTATTCTCAAGTCAGTCTTCATCTTCTATATTGCAACCACTATCCTGCAACAAGATCCTCCGGAGATGTAGAAGCTGGATTTTTTCAGGGAACTCAAAGAAAGGTTCCACCGAGATTTGAACTCGGATCGCTGGATTCAGAGTCCAGAGTGCTAACCATTACACCATGGAACCACACTGAATGTCAGCACAATGTCCGCACAATCTATCGTTTTATGTGGGAGTTATTTTGAATTAAACGGCCGTGATATTCAGTAAGTAAAGAGTGTTCCCTGACCGGGAATCGAACCCGGGCCGCGGCGGTGAGAGCGCCGAATCCTAGCCACTAGACCACCAGGGAATGCTGTACCTGTATGTGAAGCTTGTGAAACGGAATGCATGGAATGTATGACAGCTGGCAGCTGGAGAGTAGTGAAAACAGCTCCAGTAGAGTTCAATATCTACCTCTTAACAGTCATGTAATGTAGTGTGGAGGTAAAGGGCAGAGTGAGTAAGTTACCACTCATCCCCTTGTTTCTTCACAAAATGGTGGACTTCCTTTTTTGTTCTCCTGCAGTTAATCGTCAACTACTTGGTTTTAGAGGTGTTAAGGACCAGGTTGTTGTCCTAACGCCACTCAGAATAATTCAAAGAAAGGTTCCACCGAGATTTGAACTCGGATCGCTGGATTCAGAGTCCAGAGTGCTAACCATTACACCATGGAACCACACGGAATGTCAGCACAATGTCCGCACAATCTATCGTTTTATGTGGGAGTTATTTTGAATTAAACGGCCGTGATATTCAGTAAGTAAATAGTGTTCCCTGACCGGGAATCGAACCCGGGCCGCGGCGGTGAGAGCGCCGAATCCTAGCCACTAGACCACCAGGGAATGCTGTATCTGTATGTGAAGCTTGTGAAACGGAATGCATGGAATGTATGACAGCTGGCAGCTGGAGAGTAGTGAAAACAGCTCCAGTAGAGTTCAATATCTACCTCTTAACAGTCATGTAATGTCGTCTGGAGGTAAAGGGCAGAGTGAGCAAGTTACCACTCATCCCATTGTTTCTTCACAAAATTGTGGACTTCCTTTTTTGTTCTCCTGCAGTTAATCGTCAACTACTTGGTTTTAGAGGTGTTAAGGACCAGGTTGTTGTCCTAACGCCACTCAGAATAACTCAAAGAAAGGTTCCACCGAGATTTGAACTCAGATCGCTGGATTCAGAGTCCAGAGTGCTAACCATTACACCATGGAACCACACTGAATGTCAGCACAATCTATCGTTTTATGTGGGAGTTGTTTTAAATTAAACGTCCGTGATATTCAGTAAGTAAATAGTGTTCCCTGACCGGGAATCGTACCCGGGCCGCGGCGGTGAGAGCGCCGAATCCTAGCCACTAGACCACCAGGGAATGCTGTACCAGTATGTGAAGCTTGTGAAACGGAATGCATGGAATGTATGACAGCTGGCAGCTGGAGAGTAGTGAACACAGCTCCAGTAGAGTTCAATATCTACCTCTTAACAGTTATGTAATGTAGTGTGGAGGTAAAGGGCAGAGTGAGTAAGTTACCACTCATCCCCTTGTTTCTTCACAGTATGGTGGACTTCCTTTTTTGTTCTCCTGCAGTTAATCGTCAACTACTTGGTTTTAGAGGTGTTAAGGACCAGGTTGTTGTCCTAACGCCACTCAGAATAACTCAAAGAAAGGTTCCACCGAGATTTGAACTCGGATCGCTGGATTCAGAGTCCAGAGTGCTAACCATTACACCATGGAACCACACGGAATGTCAGCACAATGTCCGCACAATCTATCGTTTTATGTGGGAGTTGTTTTAAATTAAACGTCCGTGATATTCAGTAAGTAAATAGTGTTCCCTGACCGGGAATCGAACCCGGGCCGCGGCGGTGAGAGCGCCGAATCCTAGCCACTAGACCACCAGGGAATGCTGTATCTGTATGTGAAGCTTGTGAAACGGAATGCATGGAATGTATGACAGCTGGCAGCTGGAGAGTAGTGAAAACAGCTCCAGTAGAGTTCAATATCTACCTCTTAACAGTCATGTAATGTCGTCTGGAGGTAAAGGGCAGAGTGAGCAAGTTACCACTCATCCCCTTGTTTCTTCACAAAATGGTGGACTTCCTTTTTTGTTCTCCTGCAGTTAATCGTCAACTACTTGGTTTTAGAGGTGTTAAGGACCAGGTTGTTGTCCTAACGCCACTCAGAATAATTCAAAGAAAGGTTCCACCGAGATTTGAACTCCGATCGCTGGATTCAGAGTCCAGAGTGCTAACCATTACACCATGGAACCACACGGAATGTCAGCACAATGTCCGCACAATCTATCGTTTTATGTGGGAGTTATTTTGAATTAAACGGCCTGTGATATTCAGTAAGTAAAGAGTGTTCCCTGACCGGGAATCGAACCCGGGCCGCGGCGGTGAGAGCTCCGAATCCTAGCCACTAGACCACCAGGGAATGCTGTATCTGTATGTGAAGCTTGTGAAACGGAATGCATGGAATGTATGACAGCTGGCAGCTGGAGAGTAGTGCAAACAGCTCCAGTAGATTTCAATATCTACCTCTTAACAGTAATGTAATGTCGTGTGGAGGTAAAGGGCAGAGTGAGCAAGTTACCACTCATCCCCTTGTTTCTTCACAACGTTTCTCTGGGAGCCTGGCTTGTTTTAGTTTCTCGGGAAGTAGAGTCTTTGCTGGGCCTTTTTAACCCGGTGTGATGTGTTGGAGATCCTTGTAAGATATTTTGACATATTGACTTCAAGAAACTTGAAGTTCTCCACACCTTCCATTTCTCCATACATATGGATGGACTTCCTTTTTGGTTCTCCTGCAGTCAATCGTCGACTTCTTGATTTCAGAGGTGTTAAGGACCAGGTTGTTGTTCTTACGCCACTCAGATTATTCCCTTGACTTGACTAGATAGACTTATTCTCAAGTCAGTCTTCATCTTCTATATTGCAACCACTATCCTGCAACAAGATCCTCCGGAGATGTAGAAGCTGGCTTTTTTCAGGGTACTCAAAGAAAGGTTCCACCGAGATTTGAACTCGGATCGCTGGATTCAGAGTCCAGAGTGCTAACCATTACACCATGGAACCACACTGAAGTAAGCACAATGTCCGCACAATCTATCGTTTTATGTGGGAGTTGTTTTAAATTAAACGTCCGTGATATTCAGTAAGTAAATAGTGTTCCCTGACCGGGAATCGAACCCGGGCCGCGGCGGTGAGAGCGCCGAATCCTAGCCACTAGACCACCAGGGAATGCTGTATCTGTATGTGAAGCTTGTGAAACGGAATGCATGGAATGTATGACAGCTGGCAGCTGGAGAGTAGTGAAAACAGCTCCAGTAGAGTTCAATATCTACCTCTTAACAGTCATGTAATGTCGTGTGGAGGTAAAGGGCAGAGTGAGTAAGTTACCACTCATCCCCTTGTTTCTTCACAAAATGGTGGACTTCCTTTTTTGTTCTCCTGCAGTTAATCGTCAACTACTTGGTTTTAGAGGTGTTAAGGACCAGGTTGTTGTCCTAACGCCACTCAGAATAACTCAAAGAAAGGTTCCACCGAGATTTGAACTCGGATCGCTGGATTCAGAGTCCAGAGTGCTAACCATTACACCATGGAACCACACGGAATGTCAGCACAATGTCCGCACAATCTATCGTTTTATGTGGGAGTTATTTTGAATTAAACGGCCGTGATATTCAGTAAGTAAAGAGTGTTCCCTGACCGGGAATCGAACCCGGGCCGCGGCGGTGAGAGCGCCGAATCCTAGCCACTAGACCACCAGGGAATGCTGTACCAGTATGTGAAGCTTGTGAAACGGAATGCATGGAATGTATGACAGCTGGCAGCTGGAGAGTAGTGCAAACAGCTCCAGTAGATTTCAATATCTACCTCTTAACAGTAATGTAATGTCGTGTGGAGGTAAAGGGCAGAGTGAGCAAGTTACCACTCATCCCCTTGTTTCTTCACAACGTTTCTCTGGGAGCCTGGCTTGTTTTAGTTTCTCGGGAAAGTAGAGTCTTTGCTGGGCCTTTTTAACCGGTGTGATGTGTTGGAGATCATTGTAAGATATGTTGACATATTGACTTCAAGAAACTTGAAGTTCTCCACGCCTTCCATTTCTCCATACATATGGTGGACTTCCTTTTTGGTTCTCCTGCAGTCAATCGTCAATTCCTTGATTTCAGAGGTTTTAAGGACAAGGTTGTTGTTCTTACGCCACTCAGATTATTCCCTTGACTTGACTAGATAGACTTATTCTCAAGTCAGTCTTCATCTTCTATATTGCAACCACTATCCTGCAACAAGATCCTCCGGAGATGTAGAAGCTGGCTTTTTTCAGGGTACTCAAAGAAAGGTTCCACCGAGATTTGAACTCGGATCGCTGGATTCAGAGTCCAGAGTGCTAACCATTACACCATGGAACCACACTGAAGTAAGCACAATGTCCGCACAATCTATCGTTTTATGTGGGAGTTGTTTTAAATTAAACGTCCGTGATATTCAGTAAGTAAATAGTGTTCCCTGACCGGGAATCGAACCCGGGCCGCGGCGGTGAGAGCGCCGAATCCTAGCCACTAGACCACCAGGGAATGCTGTACCTGTATGTGAAGCTTGTGAAACGGAATGCATGGAATGTATGACAGCTGGCAGCTGGAGAGTAGTGAAAACAGCTCCAGTAGAGTTCAATATCTACCTCTTAACAGTCATGTAATGTAGTGTGGAGGTAAAGGGCAGAGTGAGTAAGTTACCACTCATCCCCTTGTTTCTTCACAAAATGGTGGACTTCCTTTTTTGTTCTCCTGCAGTTAATCGTCAACTACTTGGTTTTAGAGGTGTTAAGGACCAGGTTGTTGTCCTAACGCCACTCAGAATAACTCAAAGAAAGGTTCCACCGAGATTTGAACTCGGATCGCTGGATTCAGAGTCCAGAGTGCTAACCATTACACCATGGAACCACACGGAATATCAGCACAATGTCCGCACAATCTATCGTTTTATGTGGGAGTTATTTTGAATTAAACGGCCATGATATTCAGTAAGTAAATAGTGTTCCCTGACCGGGAATCGAACCCGGGCCGCGGCGGTGAGAGCGCCGAATCCTAGCCACTAGACCACCAGGGAATGCTGTATCTGTATGTGAAGCTTGTGAAACGGAATGCATGGAATGTATGACAGCTGGCAGCTGGAGAGTAGTGAAAACAGCTCCAGTAGAGTTCAATATCTACCTCTTAACAGTCATGTAATGTCGTGTGGAGGTAAAGGGCAGAGTGAGCAAGTTACCACTCATCCCATTGTTTCTTCACAAAATTGTGAACTTCCTTTTTTGTTCTCCTGCAGTTAATCGTCAACTACTTGGTTTTAGAGGTGTTAAGGACCAGGTTGTTGTCCTAACGCCACTCAGAATAACTCAAAGAAAGGTTCCACCGAGATTTGAACTCTGGATCGCTGGATTCAGAGTCCAGAGTGCTAACCATTACACCATGGAACCACACTGAATGTCAGCACAATGTCCGCACAATCTATCGTTTTATGTGGGAGTTGTTTTAAATTAAACGGCCGTGATATTCAGTAAGTAAATAGTGTTCCCTGACCGGGAATCGAACCCGGGCCGCGGCGGTGAGAGCGCCGAATCCTAGCCACTAGACCACCAGGGAATGCTGTATCTGTATGTGAAGCTTGTGAAACGGAATGCATGGAATGTATGACAGCTGGCAGCTGGAGAGTAGTGAAAACAGCTCCAGTAGAGTTCAATATCTACCTCTTAACAGTCATGTAATGTAGTGTGGAGGTAAAGGGCAGAGTGAGTAAGTTACCACTCATCCCCTTGTTTCTTCACAAAATGGTGGACTTCCTTTTTTGTTCTCCTGCAGTTAATCGTCAACTACTTGGTTTTAGAGGTGTTAAGGACCAGGTTGTTGTCCTAACGCCACTCAGAATAACTCAAAGAAAGGTTCCACCGAGATTTGAACTCGGATCGCTGGATTCAGAGTCCAGAGTGCTAACCATTACACCATGGAACCACACGGAAAATCAGCACAATGTCCGCACAATCTATCGTTTTATGTGGGAGTTATTTTGAATTAAACGGCCGTGATATTCAGTAAGTAAAGAGTGTTCCCTGACCGGGAATCGAACCCGGGCCGCGGCGGTGAGAGCGCCGAATCCTAGCCACTAGACCACCAGGGAATGCTGTATCTGTATGTGAAGCTTGTGAAACGGAATGCATGGAATGTATGACAGCTGGCAGCTGGAGAGTAGTGAAAACAGCTCCAGTAGAGTTCAATATCTACCTCTTAACAGTCATGTAATGTCGTGTGGAGGTAAAGGGCAGAGTGAGTAAGTTACCACTCATCCCCTTGTTTCTTCACAAAATGGTGGACTTCCTTTTTTGTTCTCCTGCAGTTAATCGTCAACTACTTGGTTTTAGAGGTGTTAAGGACCAGGTTGTTGTCCTAACGCCACTCAGAATAATTCAAAGAAAGGTTCCACCGAGATTTGAACTCCGATCGCTGGATTCAGAGTCCAGAGTGCTAACCATTACACCATGGAACCACACGGAATGTCAGCACAATGTCCGCACAATCTATCGTTTTATGTGGGAGTTATTTTGAATTAAACGGCCGTGATATTCAGTAAGTAAAGAGTGTTCCCTGACCGGGAATCGAACCCGGGCCGCGGCGGTGAGAGCGCCGAATCCTAGCCACTAGACCACCAGGGAATGCTGTACCTGTATGTGAAGCTTGTGAAACGGAATGCATGGAATGTATGACAGCTGGCAGCTGGAGAGTAGTGCAAACAGCTCCAGTAGATTTCAATATCTACCTCTTAACAGTAATGTAATGTCGTGTGGAGGTAAAGGGCAGAGTGAGCAAGTTACCACTCATCCCCTTGTTTCTTCACAACGTTTCTCTGGGAGCCTGGCTTGTTTTAGTTTCTCGGGAAGTAGAGTCTTTGCTGGGCCTTTTTAACCCGGTGTGATGTGTTGGAGATCCTTGTAAGATATGTTGACATATTGACTTCAAGAAACTTGAAGTTCTCCACGCCTTCCATTTCTCCATACATATGGTGGACTTCCTTTTTGGTTCTCCTGCAGTCAATCGTCGACTTCTTGATTTCAGAGGTGTTAAGGACCAGGTTGTTGTTCTTACGCCACTCAGATTATTCCCTTGACTTGACTAGATAGACTTATTCTCAAGTCAGTCTTCATCTTCTATATTGCAACCACTATCCTGCAACAAGATCCTCCGGAGATGTAGAAGCTGGCTTTTTTCAGGGTACTCAAAGAAAGGTTCCACCGAGATTTGAACTCGGATCGCTGGATTCAGAGTCCAGAGTGCTAACCATTACACCATGGAACCACACTGAAGTAAGCACAATGTCCGCACAATCTATCGTTTTATGTGGGAGTTGTTTTAAATTAAACGTCCGTGATATTCAGTAAGTAAATAGTGTTCCCTGACCGGGAATCGAACCCGGGCCGCGGCGGTGAGAGCGCCGAATCCTAGCCACTAGACCACCAGGGAATGCTGTATCTGTATGTGAAGCTTGTGAAACGGAATGCATGGAATGTATGACAGCTGGCAGCTGGAGAGTAGTGAAAACAGCTCCAGTAGAGTTCAATATCTACCTCTTAACAGTCATGTAATGTAGTGTGGAGGTAAAGGGCAGAGTGAGTAAGTTACCACTCATCCCCTTGTTTCTTCACAAAATGGTGGACTTCCTTTTTTGTTCTCCTGCAGTTAATCGTCAACTACTTGGTTTTAGAGGTGTTAAGGACCAGGTTGTTGTCCTAACGCCACTCAGAATAACTCAAAGAAAGGTTCCACCGAGATTTGAACTCGGATCGCTGGATTCAGAGTCCAGAGTGCTAACCATTACACCATGGAACCACACGGAAAATCAGCACAATGTCCGCACAATCTATCGTTTTATGTGGGAGTTATTTTGAATTAAACGGCCGTGATATTCAGTAAGTAAATAGTGTTCCCTGACCGGGAATCGAACCCGGGCCGCGGCGGTGAGAGCGCCGAATCCTAGCCACTAGACCACCAGGGAATGCTGTATCTGTATGTGAAGCTTGTGAAACGGAATGCATGGAATGTATGACAGCTGGCAGCTGGAGAGTAGTGAAAACAGCTCCAGTAGAGTTCAATATCTACCTCTTAACAGTCATGTAATGTCGTGTGGAGGTAAAGGGCAGAGTGAGTAAGTTACCACTCATCCCCTTGTTTCTTCACAAAATTGTGGACTTCCTTTTTTGTTCTCCTGCAGTTAATCGTCAACTACTTGGTTTTAGAGGTGTTAAGGACCAGGTTGTTGTCCTAACGCCACTCAGAATAATTCAAAGAAAGGTTCCACCGAGATTTGAACTCCGATCGCTGGATTCAGAGTCCAGAGTGCTAACCATTACACCATGGAACCACACTGAATGTCAGCACAATGTCCGCACAATCTATCGTTTTATGTGGGAGTTATTTTGAATTAAACGGCCGTGATATTCAGTAAGTAAAGAGTGTTCCCTGACCGGGAATCGAACCCGGGCCGCGGCGGTGAGAGCGCCGAATCCTAGCCACTAGACCACCAGGGAATGCTGTACCTGTATGTGAAGCTTGTGAAACGGAATGCATGGAATGTATGACAGCTGGCAGCTGGAGAGTAGTGCAAACAGCTCCAGTAGATTTCAATATCTACCTCTTAACAGTAATGTAATGTCGTGTGGAGGTAAAGGGCAGAGTGAGCAAGTTACCACTCATCCCCTTGTTTCTTCACAACGTTTCTCTGGGAGCCTGGCTTGTTTTAGTTTCTCGGGAAATAGAGTCTTTGCTGGGCCTTTTTAACCCGGTGTGATGTGTTGGAGATCAGTGTAAGATATGTTGACATATTGACTTCAAGAAACTTGAAGTTCTCCACGCCTTCCATTTCTCCATACATATGGTGGACTTCCTTTTTGGTTCTCCTGCAGTCAATCGTCGACTTCTTGATTTCAGAGGTGTTAAGGACCAGGTTGTTGTTCTTACGCCACTCAGATTATTCCCTTGACTTGACTAGATAGACTTATTCTCAAGTCAGTCTTCATCTTCTATATTGCAACCACTATCCTGCAACAAGATCCTCCGGAGATGTAGAAGCTGGATTTTTTCAGGGAACTCAAAGAAAGCTTCCACCGAGATTTGAACTCGGATCGCTGGATTCAGAGTCCAGAGTGCTAACCATTACACCATGGAACCACACTGAATGTCAGCACAATCTATCGTTTTATGTGGGAGTTGTTTTAAATTAAACGGCCGTGATATTCAGTAAGTAAATAGTGTTCCCTGACCGGGAATCGAACCCGGGCCGCGGCGGTGAGAGCGCCGAATCCTAGCCACTAGACCACCAGGGAATGCTGTACCTGTATGTGAAGCTTGTGAAACGGAATGCATGGAATGTATGACAGCTGGCAGCTGGAGAGTAGTGAAAACAGCTCCAGTAGAGTTCAATATCTACCTCTTAACAGTCATGTAATGTAGTGTGGAGGTAAAGGGCAGAGTGAGTAAGTTACCACTCATCCCCTTGTTTCTTCACAAAATGGTGGACTTCCTTTTTTGTTCTCCTGCAGTTAATCGTCAACTACTTGGTTTTAGAGGTGTTAAGGACCAGGTTGTTGTCCTAACGCCACTCAGAATAACTCAAAGAAAGGTTCCACCGAGATTTGAACTCGGATCGCTGGATTCAGAGTCCAGAGTGCTAACCATTACACCATGGAACCACATGGAATATCAGCACAATGTCTGCACAATCTATCGTTTTATGTGGGAGTTATTTTGAATTAAACGGCCATGATATTCAGTAAGTAAATAGTATTCCCTGACCGGGAATCGAACCCGGGCCGCGGCGGTGAGAGCGCCGAATCCTAGCCACTAGACCACCAGGGAATGCTGTACCTGTATGTGAAGCTTGTGAAACGGAATGCATGGAATGTATGACAGCTGGCAGCTGGAGAGTAGTGAAAACAGCTCCAGTAGAGTTCAATATCTACCTCTTAACAGTCATGTAATGTCGTGTGGAGGTAAAGGGCAGAGTGAGTAAGTTACCACTCATCCCCTTGTTTCTTCACAAAATGGTGGACTTCCTTTTTTGTTCTCCTGCAGTTAATCGTCAACTACTTGGTTTTAGAGGTGTTAAGGACCAGGTTGTTGTCCTAACGCCACTCAGAATAATTCAAAGAAAGGTTCCACCGAGATTTGAACTCCGATCGCTGGATTCAGAGTCCAGAGTGCTAACCATTACACCATGGAACCACACGGAATGTCAGCACAATGTCCGCACAATCTATCGTTTTATGTGGGAGTTATTTTGAATTAAACGGCCGTGATATTCAGTAAGTAAAGAGTGTTCCCTGACCGGGAATCGAACCCGGGCCGCGGCGGTGAGAGCGCCGAATCCTAGCCACTAGACCACCAGGGAATGCTGTATCTGTATGTGAAGCTTGTGAAACGGAATGCATGGAATGTATGACAGCTGGCAGCTGGAGAGTAGTGCAAACAGCTCCAGTAGATTTCAATATCTACCTCTTAACAGTAATGTAATGTCGTGTGGAGGTAAAGGGCAGAGTGAGCAAGTTACCACTCATCCCCTTGTTTCTTCACAACGTTTCTCTGGGAGCCTGGCTTGTTTTAGTTTCTCGGGAAGTAGAGTCTTTGCTGGGCCTTTTTAACCCGGTGTGATGTGTTGGAGATCATTGTAAGATATGTTGACATATTGACTTCAAGAAACTTGAAGTTCTCCACGCCTTCCATTTCTCCATACATATGGTGGACTTCCTTTTTGGTTCTCCTGCAGTCAATCGTCGACTTCTTGATTTCAGAGGTGTTAAGGACCAGGTTGTTGTTCTTACGCCACTCAGATTATTCCCTTGACTTGACTAGATAGACTTATTCTCAAGTCAGTCTTCATCTTCTATATTGCAACCACTATCCTGCAACAAGATCCTCCGGAGATGTAGAAGCTGGCTTTTTTCAGGGTACTCAAAGAAAGGTTCCACCGAGATTTGAACTCGGATCGCTGGATTCAGAGTCCAGAGTGCTAACCATTACACCATGGAACCACATGGAATATCAGCACAATGTCCGCACAATCTATCGTTTTATGTGGGAGTTGTTTTAAATTAAACGTCCGTGATATTCAGTAAGTAAATAGTGTTCCCTGACCGGGAATCGAACCCGGGCCGCGGCGGTGAGAGCGCCGAATCCTAGCCACTAGACCACCAGGGAATGCTGTACCAGTATGTGAAGCTTGTGAAACGGAATGCATGGAATGTATGACAGCTGGCAGCTGGAGAGTAGTGAAAACAGCTCCAGTAGATTTCAATATCTACCTCTTAACAGTAATGTAATGTCGTGTGGAGGTAAAGGGCAGAGTGAGCAAGTTACCACTCATCCCCTTGTTTCTTCACAACGTTTCTCTGGGAGCCTGGCTTGTTTTAGTTTCTCGGGAAATAGAGTCTTTGCTGGGCCTTTTTAACCTGGTGTGATGTGTTGGAGATCATTGTAAGATATGTTGACATATTGACTTCAAGAAACTTGAAGTTCTCCACGCCTTCCATTTCTCCATACATATGGTGGACTTCCTTTTTGGTTCTCCTGCAGTCAATCGTCGACTTCTTGATTTCAGAGGTGTTAAGGACCAGGTTGTTGTTCTTACGCCACTCAGATTATTCCCTTGACTTGACTAGATAGACTTATTCTCAAGTCAGTCTTCATCTTCTATATTGCAACCACTATCCTGCAACAAGATCCTCCGGAGATGTAGAAGCTGGCTTTTTTCAGGGTACTCAAAGAAAGGTTCCACCGAGATTTGAACTCCGATCGCTGGATTCAGAGTCCAGAGTGCTAACCATTACACCATGGAACCACACTGAAGTAAGCACAATGTCCGCACAATCTATCGTTTTATGTGGGAGTTGTTTTAAATTAAACGTCCGTGATATTCAGTAAGTAAATAGTGTTCCCTGACCGGGAATCGAACCCGGGCCGCGGCGGTGAGAGCGCCGAATCCTAGCCACTAGACCACCAGGGAATGCTGTATCTGTATGTGAAGCTTGTGAAACGGAATGCATGGAATGTATGACAGCTGGCAGCTGGAGAGTAGTGAAAACAGCTCCAGTAGAGTTCAATATCTACCTCTTAACAGTCATGTAATGTAGTGTGGAGGTAAAGGGCAGAGTGAGTAAGTTACCACTCATCCCCTTGTTTCTTCACAAAATGGTGGACTTCCTTTTTTGTTCTCCTGCAGTTAATCGTCAACTACTTGGTTTTAGAGGTGTTAAGGACCAGGTTGTTGTCCTAACGCCACTCAGAATAACTCAAAGAAAGGTTCCACCGAGATTTGAACTCGGATCGCTGGATTCAGAGTCCAGAGTGCTAACCATTACACCATGGAACCACACGGAAAATCAGCACAATGTCCGCACAAT
The DNA here is from genome assembly GCF_902827175.1 of Gymnodraco acuticeps. Lineage (NCBI taxonomy): Eukaryota > Metazoa > Chordata > Actinopteri > Perciformes > Bathydraconidae > Gymnodraco > Gymnodraco acuticeps. The sequence goes on from NW_022991029.1 coordinate 77,625, forward strand.
CTATCGTTTTATGTGGGAGTTATTTTGAATTAAACGGCCATGATATTCAGTAAGTAAATAGTGTTCCCTGACCGGGAATCGAACCCGGGCCGCGGCGGTGAGAGCGCCGAATCCTAGCCACTAGACCACCAGGGAATGCTGTATCTGTATGTGAAGCTTGTGAAACGGAATGCATGGAATGTATGACAGCTGGCAGCTGGAGAGTAGTGAAAACAGCTCCAGTAGAGTTCAATATCTACCTCTTAACAGTCATGTAATGTCGTGTGGAGGTAAAGGGCAGAGTGAGTAAGTTACCACTCATCCCCTTGTTTCTTCACAAAATGGTGGACTTCCTTTTTTGTTCTCCTGCAGTTAATCGTCAACTACTTGGTTTTAGAGGTGTTAAGGACCAGGTTGTTGTCCTAACGCCACTCAGAATAACTTCAAAGAAAGCTTCCACCGAGATTTGAACTCGGATCGCTGGATTCAGAGTCCAGAGTGCTAACCATTACACCATGGAACCACACGGAATGTCAGCACACTGTCCGCACAATCTATAGTTTTATGTGGGAGTTATTTTGAATTAAACGGCCGTGATATTCAGTAAGTAAAGAGTGTTCCCTGACCGGGAATCGAACCCGGGCCGCGGCGGTGAGAGCGCCGAATCCTAGCCACTAGACCACCAGGGAATGCTGTACCTGTATGTGAAGCTTGTGAAACGGAATGCATGGAATGTATGACAGCTGGCAGCTGGAGAGTAGTGCAAACAGCTCCAGTAGATTTCAATATCTACCTCTTAACAGTAATGTAATGTCGTGTGGAGGTAAAGGGCAGAGTGAGCAAGTTACCACTCATCCCCTTGTTTCTTCACAACGTTTCTCTGGGAGCCTGGCTTGTTTTAGTTTCTCGGGAAGTAGAGTCTTTGCTGGGCCTTTTTAACCCGGTGTGATGTGTTGGAGATCCTTGTAAGATATGTTGACATATTGACTTCAAGAAACTTGAAGTTCTCCACGCCTTCCATTTCTCCATACATATGGTGGACTTCCTTTTTGGTTCTCCTGCAGTCAATCGTCGACTTCTTGATTTCAGAGGTGTTAAGGACCAGGTTGTTGTTCTTACGCCACTCAGATTATTCCCTTGACTTGACTAGATAGACTTATTCTCAAGTCAGTCTTCATCTTCTATATTGCAACCACTATCCTGCAACAAGATCCTCCGGAGATGTAGAAGCTGGCTTTTTTCAGGGTACTCAAAGAAAGGTTCCACCGAGATTTGAACTCGGATCGCTGGATTCAGAGTCCAGAGTGCTAACCATTACACCATGGAACCACACGGAAAATCAGCACAATGTCCGCACAATCTATCGTTTTATGTGGGAGTTGTTTTAAATTAAACGTCCGTGATATTCAGTAAGTAAATAGTGTTCCCTGACCGGGAATCGAACCCGGGCCGCGGCGGTGAGAGCGCCGAATCCTAGCCACTAGACCACCAGGGAATGCTGTACCTGTATGTGAAGCTTGTGAAACGGAATGCATGGAATGTATGACAGCTGGCAGCTGGAGAGTAGTGCAAACAGCTCCAGTAGATTTCAATATCTACCTCTTAACAGTAATGTAATGTCGTGTGGAGGTAAAGGGCAGAGTGAGCAAGTTACCACTCATCCCCTTGTTTCTTCACAACGTTTCTCTGGGAGCCTGGCTTGTTTTAGTTTCTCGGGAAGTAGAGTCTTTGCTGGGCCTTTTTAACCTGGTGTGATGTGTTGGAGATCATTGTAAGATATGTTGACATATTGACTTCAAGAAACTTGAAGTTCTCCACGCCTTCCATTTCTCCATACATATGGTGGACTTCCTTTTTTGTTCTCCTGCAGTCAATCGTCGACTTCTTGATTTCAGAGGTGTTAAGGACCAGGTTGTTGTTCTTACGCCACTCAGATTATTCCCTTGACTTGACTAGATAGACTTATTCTCAAGTCAGTCTTCATCTTCTATATTGCAACCACTATCCTGCAACAAGATCCTCCGGAGATGTAGAAGCTGGCTTTTTTCAGGGTACTCAAAGAAAGGTTCCACCGAGATTTGAACTCGGATCGCTGGATTCAGAGTCCAGAGTGCTAACCATTACACCATGGAACCACACTGAAGTAAGCACAATGTCCGCACAATCTATCGTTTTATGTGGGAGTTGTTTTAAATTAAACGTCCGTGATATTCAGTAAGTAAATAGTGTTCCCTGACCGGGAATCGAACCCGGGCCGCGGCGGTGAGAGCGCCGAATCCTAGCCACTAGACCACCAGGGAATGCTGTATCTGTATGTGAAGCTTGTGAAACGGAATGCATGGAATGTATGACAGCTGGCAGCTGGAGAGTAGTGAAAACAGCTCCAGTAGAGTTCAATATCTACCTCTTAACAGTCATGTAATGTAGTGTGGAGGTAAAGGGCAGAGTGAGCAAGTTACCACTCATCCCCTTGTTTCTTCACAAAATGGTGGACTTCCTTTTTTGTTCTCCTGCAGTTAATCGTCAACTACTTGGTTTTAGAGGTGTTAAGGACCAGGTTGTTGTCCTAACGCCACTCAGAATAACTCAAAGAAAGGTTCCACCGAGATTTGAACTCGGATCGCTGGATTCAGAGTCCAGAGTGCTAACCATTACACCATGGAACCACACGGAATGTCAGCACAATGTCCGCACAATCTATCGTTTTATGTGGGAGTTATTTTGAATTAAACGGCCAGTGATATTCAGTAAGTAAAGAGTGTTCCCTGACCGGGAATCGAACCCGGGCCGCGGCGGTGAGAGCGCCGAATCCTAGCCACTAGACCACCAGGGAATGCTGTACCAGTATGTGAAGCTTGTGAAACGGAATGCATGGAATGTATGACAGCTGGCAGCTGGAGAGTAGTGCAAACAGCTCCAGTAGATTTCAATATCTACCTCTTAACAGTAATGTAATGTCGTGTGGAGGTAAAGGGCAGAGTGAGCAAGTTACCACTCATCCCCTTGTTTCTTCACAACGTTTCTCTGGGAGCCTGGCTTGTTTTAGTTTCTCGGGAAATAGAGTCTTTGCTGGGCCTTTTTAACCTGGTGTGATGTGTTGGAGATCATTGTAAGATATGTTGACATATTGACTTCAAGAAACTTGAAGTTCTCCACGCCTTCCATTTCTCCATACATATGGTGGACTTCCTTTTTGGTTCTCCTGCAGTCAATCGTCGACTTCTTGATTTCAGAGGTTTTAAGGACCAGGTTGTTGTTCTTACGCCACTCAGATTATTCCCTTGACTTGACTAGATAGACTTATTCTCAAGTCAGTCTTCATCTTCTATATTGCAACCACTATCCTGCAACAAGATCCTCCGGAGATGTAGAAGCTGGCTTTTTTCAGGGTACTCAAAGAAAGGTTCCACCGAGATTTGAACTCGGATCGCTGGATTCAGAGTCCAGAGTGCTAACCATTACACCATGGAACCACACTGAAGTAAGCACAATGTCCGCACAATCTATCGTTTTATGTGGGAGTTGTTTTAAATTAAACGTCCGTGATATTCAGTAAGTAAATAGTGTTCCCTGACCGGGAATCGAACCCGGGCCGCGGCGGTGAGAGCGCCGAATCCTAGCCACTAGACCACCAGGGAATGCTGTACCTGTATGTGAAGCTTGTGAAACGGAATGCATGGAATGTATGACAGCTGGCAGCTGGAGAGTAGTGAAAACAGCTCCAGTAGAGTTCAATATCTACCTCTTAACAGTCATGTAATGTAGTGTGGAGGTAAAGGGCAGAGTGAGTAAGTTACCACTCATCCCCTTGTTTCTTCACAAAATGGTGGACTTCCTTTTTTGTTCTCCTGCAGTTAATCGTCAACTACTTGGTTTTAGAGGTGTTAAGGACCAGGTTGTTGTCCTAACGCCACTCAGAATAACTCAAAGAAAGGTTCCACCGAGATTTGAACTCGGATCGCTGGATTCAGAGTCCAGAGTGCTAACCATTACACCATGGAACCACATGGAATATCAGCACAATGTCTGCACAATCTATCGTTTTATGTGGGAGTTATTTTGAATTAAACGGCCATGATATTCAGTAAGTAAATAGTGTTCCCTGACCGGGAATCGAACCCGGGCCGCGGCGGTGAGAGCGCCGAATCCTAGCCACTAGACCACCAGGGAATGCTGTACCTGTATGTGAAGCTTGTGAAACGGAATGCATGGAATGTATGACAGCTGGCAGCTGGAGAGTAGTGAAAACAGCTCCAGTAGAGTTCAATATCTACCTCTTAACAGTCATGTAATGTCGTCTGGAGGTAAAGGGCAGAGTGAGTAAGTTACCACTCATCCCCTTGTTTCTTCACAAAATTGTGGACTTCCTTTTTTGTTCTCCTGCAGTTAATCGTCAACTACTTGGTTTTAGAGGTGTTAAGGACCAGGTTGTTGTCCTAACGCCACTCAGAATAACTCAAAGAAAGGTTCCACCGAGATTTGAACTCGGATCGCTGGATTCAGAGTCCAGAGTGCTAACCATTACACCATGGAACCACACGGAATGTCAGCACAATGTCCGCACAATCTATCGTTTTATGTGGGAGTTATTTTGAATTAAACGGCCGTGATATTCAGTAAGTAAAGAGTGTTCCCTGACCGGGAATCGAACCCGGGCCGCGGCGGTGAGAGCGCCGAATCCTAGCCACTAGACCACCAGGGAATGCTGTACCTGTATGTGAAGCTTGTGAAACGGAATGCATGGAATGTATGACAGCTGGCAGCTGGAGAGTAGTGAAAACAGCTCCAGTAGATTTCAATATCTACCTCTTAACAGTAATGTAATGTCGTGTGGAGGTAAAGGGCAGAGTGAGCAAGTTACCACTCATCCCCTTGTTTCTTCACAACGTTTCTCTGGGAGCCTGGCTTGTTTTAGTTTCTCGGGAAGTAGAGTCTTTGCTGGGCCTTTTTAACCCGGTGTGATGTGTTGGAGATCCTTGTAAGATATGTTGACATATTGACTTCAAGAAACTTGAAGTTCTCCACGCCTTCCATTTCTCCATACATATGGTGGACTTCCTTTTTGGTTCTCCTGCAGTCAATCGTCGACTTCTTGATTTCAGAGGTGTTAAGGACCAGGTTGTTGTTCTTACGCCACTCAGATTATTCCCTTGACTTGACTAGATAGACTTATTCTCAAGTCAGTCTTCATCTTCTATATTGCAACCACTATCCTGCAACAAGATCCTCCGGAGATGTAGAAGCTGGCTTTTTTCAGGGTACTCAAAGAAAGGTTCCACCGAGATTTGAACTCCGATCGCTGGATTCAGAGTCCAGAGTGCTAACCATTACACCATGGAACCACACTGAAGTAAGCACAATGTCCGCACAATCTATCGTTTTATGTGGGAGTTGTTTTAAATTAAACGTCCGTGATATTCAGTAAGTAAATAGTGTTCCCTGACCGGGAATCGAACCCGGGCCGCGGCGGTGAGAGCGCCGAATCCTAGCCACTAGACCACCAGGGAATGCTGTACCTGTATGTGAAGCTTGTGAAACGGAATGCATGGAATGTATGACAGCTGGCAGCTGGAGAGTAGTGAAAACAGCTCCAGTAGAGTTCAATATCTACCTCTTAACAGTCATGTAATGTCGTGTGGAGGTAAAGGGCAGAGTGAGTAAGTTACCACTCATCCCCTTGTTTCTTCACAAAATGGTGGACTTCCTTTTTTGTTCTCCTGCAGTTAATCGTCAACTACTTGGTTTTAGAGGTGTTAAGGACCAGGTTGTTGTCCTAACGCCACTCAGAATAACTCAAAGAAAGGTTCCACCGAGATTTGAACTCGGATCGCTGGATTCAGAGTCCAGAGTGCTAACCATTACACCATGGAACCACACGGAAAATCAGCACAATGTCCGCACAATCTATCGTTTTATGTGGGAGTTATTTTGAATTAAACGGCCATGATATTCAGTAAGTAAATAGTGTTCCCTGACCGGGAATCGAACCCGGGCCGCGGCGGTGAGAGCGCCGAATCCTAGCCACTAGACCACCAGGGAATGCTGTACCTGTATGTGAAGCTTGTGAAACGGAATGCATGGAATGTATGACAGCTGGCAGCTGGAGAGTAGTGAAAACAGCTCCAGTAGAGTTCAATATCTACCTCTTAACAGTCATGTAATGTCGTGTGGAGGTAAAGGGCAGAGTGAGTAAGTTACCACTCATCCCCTTGTTTCTTCACAAAATGGTGGACTTCCTTTTTTGTTCTCCTGCAGTTAATCGTCAACTACTTGGTTTTAGAGGTGTTAAGGACCAGGTTGTTGTCCTAACGCCACTCAGAATAATTCAAAGAAAGGTTCCACCGAGATTTGAACTCCGATCGCTGGATTCAGAGTCCAGAGTGCTAACCATTACACCATGGAACCACACGGAATGTCAGCACAATGTCCGCACAATCTATCGTTTTATGTGGGAGTTATTTTGAATTAAACGGCCGTGATATTCAGTAAGTAAAGAGTGTTCCCTGACCGGGAATCGAACCCGGGCCGCGGCGGTGAGAGCGCCGAATCCTAGCCACTAGACCACCAGGGAATGCTGTACCAGTATGTGAAGCTTGTGAAACGGAATGCATGGAATGTATGACAGCTGGCAGCTGGAGAGTAGTGAAAACAGCTCCAGTAGATTTCAATATCTACCTCTTAACAGTAATGTAATGTCGTGTGGAGGTAAAGGGCAGAGTGAGCAAGTTACCACTCATCCCCTTGTTTCTTCACAACGTTTCTCTGGGAGCCTGGCTTGTTTTAGTTTCTCGGGAAGTAGAGTCTTTGCTGGGCCTTTTTAACCCGGTGTGATGTGTTGGAGATCATTGTAAGATATGTTGACATATTGACTTCAAGAAACTTGAAGTTCTCCACGCCTTCCATTTCTCCATACATATGGTGGACTTCCTTTTTTGTTCTCCTGCAGTCAATCGTCGACTTCTTGATTTCAGAGGTGTTAAGGACCAGGTTGTTGTTCTTACGCCACTCAGATTATTCCCTTGACTTGACTAGATAGACTTATTCTCAAGTCAGTCTTCATCTTCTATATTGCAACCACTATCCTGCAACAAGATCCTCCGGAGATGTAGAAGCTGGCTTTTTTCAGGGTACTCAAAGAAAGGTTCCACCGAGATTTGAACTCGGATCGCTGGATTCAGAGTCCAGAGTGCTAACCATTACACCATGGAACCACACTGAAGTAAGCACAATGTCCGCACAATCTATCGTTTTATGTGGGAGTTGTTTTAAATTAAACGTCCGTGATATTCAGTAAGTAAATAGTGTTCCCTGACCGGGAATCGAACCCGGGCCGCGGCGGTGAGAGCGCCGAATCCTAGCCACTAGACCACCAGGGAATGCTGTATCTGTATGTGAAGCTTGTGAAACGGAATGCATGGAATGTATGACAGCTGGCAGCTGGAGAGTAGTGAAAACAGCTCCAGTAGAGTTCAATATCTACCTCTTAACAGTCATGTAATGTAGTGTGGAGGTAAAGGGCAGAGTGAGTAAGTTACCACTCATCCCCTTGTTTCTTCACAAAATGGTGGACTTCCTTTTTTGTTCTCCTGCAGTTAATCGTCAACTACTTGGTTTTAGAGGTGTTAAGGACCAGGTTGTTGTCCTAACGCCACTCAGAATAACTCAAAGAAAGGTTCCACCGAGATTTGAACTCGGATCGCTGGATTCAGAGTCCAGAGTGCTAACCATTACACCATGGAACCACACGGAATGTCAGCACAATGTCCGCACAATCTATCGTTTTATGTGGGAGTTATTTTGAATTAAACGGCCGTGATATTCAGTAAGTAAAGAGTGTTCCCTGACCGGGAATCGAACCCGGGCCGCGGCGGTGAGAGCGCCGAATCCTAGCCACTAGACCACCAGGGAATGCTGTACCTGTATGTGAAGCTTGTGAAACGGAATGCATGGAATGTATGACAGCTGGCAGCTGGAGAGTAGTGCAAACAGCTCCAGTAGAGTTCAATATCTACCTCTTAACAGTAATGTAATGTCGTGTGGAGGTAAAGGGCAGAGTGAGCAAGTTACCACTCATCCCCTTGTTTCTTCACAACGTTTCTCTGGGAGCCTGGCTTGTTTTAGTTTCTCGGGAAAGTAGAGTCTTTGCTGGGCCTTTTTAACCCTGGTGTGATGTGTTGGAGATCATTGTAAGATATGTTGACATATTGACTTCAAGAAACTTGAAGTTCTCCACGCCTTCCATTTCTCCATACATATGGTGGACTTCCTTTTTGGTTCTCCTGCAGTCAATCGTCGACTCCTTGATTTCAGAGGTGTTAAGGACAAGGTTGTTGTTCTTACGCCACTCAGATTATTCCCTTGACTTGACTAGATAGACTTATTCTCAAGTCAGTCTTCATCTTCTATATTGCAACCACTATCCTGCAACAAGATCCTCCGGAGATGTAGAAGCTGGCTTTTTTCAGGGTACTCAAAGAAAGGTTCCACCGAGATTTGAACTCGGATCGCTGGATTCAGAGTCCAGAGTGCTAACCATTACACCATGGAACCACACTGAAGTAAGCACAATGTCCGCACAATCTATCGTTTTATGTGGGAGTTGTTTTAAATTAAACGTCCGTGATATTCATTAAGTAAATAGTGTTCCCTGACCGGGAATCGAACCCGGGCCGCGGCGGTGAGAGCGCCGAATCCTAGCCACTAGACCACCAGGGAATGCTGTACCTGTATGTGAAGCTTGTGAAACGGAATGCATGGAATGTATGACAGCTGGCAGCTGGAGAGTAGTGAAAACAGCTCCAGTAGAGTTCAATATCTACCTCTTAACAGTCATGTAATGTCGTGTGGAGGTAAAGGGCAGAGTGAGTAAGTTACCACTCATCCCCTTGTTTCTTCACAAAATGGTGGACTTCCTTTTTTGTTCTCCTGCAGTTAATCGTCAACTACTTGGTTTTAGAGGTGTTAAGGACCAGGTTGTTGTCCTAACGCCACTCAGAATAACTCAAAGAAAGGTTCCACCGAGATTTGAACTCGGATCGCTGGATTCAGAGTCCAGAGTGCTAACCATTACACCATGGAACCACACGGAAAATCAGCACAATGTCCGCACAATCTATCGTTTTATGTGGGAGTTATTTTGAATTAAACGGCCATGATATTCAGTAAGTAAATAGTGTTCCCTGACCGGGAATCGAACCCGGGCCGCGGCGGTGAGAGCGCCGAATCCTAGCCACTAGACCACCAGGGAATGCTGTATCTGTATGTGAAGCTTGTGAAACGGAATGCATGGAATGTATGACAGCTGGCAGCTGGAGAGTAGTGAAAACAGCTCCAGTAGAGTTCAATATCTACCTCTTAACAGTCATGTAATGTCGTGTGGAGGTAAAGGGCAGAGTGAGTAAGTTACCACTCATCCCCTTGTTTCTTCACAAAATGGTGGACTTCCTTTTTTGTTCTCCTGCAGTTAATCGTCAACTACTTGGTTTTAGAGGTGTTAAGGACCAGGTTGTTGTCCTAACGCCACTCAGAATAATTCAAAGAAAGGTTCCACCGAGATTTGAACTCCGATCGCTGGATTCAGAGTCCAGAGTGCTAACCATTACACCATGGAACCACACGGAATGTCAGCAAAATGTCCGCACAATCTATCGTTTTATGTGGGAGTTATTTTGAATTAAACGGCCGTGATATTCAGTAAGTAAAGAGTGTTCCCTGACCGGGAATCGAACCCGGGCCGCGGCGGTGAGAGCGCCGAATCCTAGCCACTAGACCACCAGGGAATGCTCTACCTGTATGTGAAGCTTGTGAAACGGAATGCATGGAATGTATGACAGCTGGCAGCTGGAGAGTAGTGAAAACAGCTCCAGTAGATTTCAATATCTACCTCTTAACAGTAATGTAATGTCGTGTGGAGGTAAAGGGCAGAGTGAGCAAGTTACCACTCATCCCCTTGTTTCTTCACAACGTTTCTCTGGGAGCCTGGCTTGTTTTAGTTTCTCGGGAAGTAGAGTCTTTGCTGGGCCTTTTTAACCCGGTGTGATGTGTTGGAGATCCTTGTAAGATATGTTGACATATTGACTTCAAGAAACTTGAAGTTCTCCACGCCTTCCATTTCTCCATACATATGGTGGACTTCCTTTTTTGTTCTCCTGCAGTCAATCGTCGACTTCTTGATGTCAGAGGTGTTAAGGACCAGGTTGTTGTTCTTACGCCACTCAGATTATTCCCTTGACTTGACTAGATAGACTTATTCTCAAGTCAGTCTTCATCTTCTATATTGCAACCACTATCCTGCAACAAGATCCTCCGGAGATGTAGAAGCTGGCTTTTTTCAGGGTACTCAAAGAAAGGTTCCACCGAGATTTGAACTCGGATCGCTGGATTCAGAGTCCAGAGTGCTAACCATTACACCATGGAACCACACTGAAGTAAGCACAATGTCCGCACAATCTATCGTTTTATGTGGGAGTTGTTTTAAATTAAACGGCCGTGATATTCAGTAAGTAAATAGTGTTCCCTGACCGGGAATCGAACCCGGGCCGCGGCGGTGAGAGCGCCGAATCCTAGCCACTAGACCACCAGGGAATGCTGTACCTGTATGTGAAGCTTGTGAAACGGAATGCATGGAATGTATGACAGCTGGCAGCTGGAGAGTAGTGAAAACAGCTCCAGTAGAGTTCAATATCTACCTCTTAACAGTCATGTAATGTAGTGTGGAGGTAAAGGGCAGAGTGAGTAAGTTACCACTCATCCCCTTGTTTCTTCACAAAATGGTGGACTTCCTTTTTTGTTCTCCTGCAGTTAATCGTCAACTACTTGGTTTTAGAGGTGTTAAGGACCAGGTTGTTGTCCTAACGCCACTCAGAATAACTCAAAGAAAGGTTCCACCGAGATTTGAACTCGGATCGCTGGATTCAGAGTCCAGAGTGCTAACCATTACACCATGGAACCACATGGAATATCAGCACAATGTCTGCACAATCTATCGTTTTATGTGGGAGTTATTTTGAATTAAACGGCCATGATATTCAGTAAGTAAATAGTATTCCCTGACCGGGAATCGAACCCGGGCCGCGGCGGTGAGAGCGCCGAATCCTAGCCACTAGACCACCAGGGAATGCTGTACCAGTATGTGAAGCTTGTGAAACGGAATGCATGGAATGTATGACAGCTGGCAGCTGGAGAGTAGTGCAAACAGCTCCAGTAGATTTCAATATCTACCTCTTAACAGTAATGTAATGTCGTGTGGAGGTAAAGGGCAGAGTGAGCAAGTTACCACTCATCCCCTTGTTTCTTCACAACGTTTCTCTGGGAGCCTGGCTTGTTTTAGTTTCTCGGGAAGTAGAGTCTTTGCTGGGCCTTTTTAACCCTGGTGTGATGTGTTGGAGATCATTGTAAGATATGTTGACATATTGACTTCAAGAAACTTGAAGTTCTCCACGCCTTCCATTTCTCCATACATATGGTGGACTTCCTTTTTGGTTCTCCTGCAGTCAATCGTCGACTTCTTGATTTCAGAGGTGTTAAGGACCAGGTTGTTGTTCTTACGCCACTCAGATTATTCCCTTGACTTGACTAGATAGACTTATTCTCAAGTCAGTCTTCATCTTCTATATTGCAACCACTATCCTGCAACAAGATCCTCCGGAGATGTAGAAGCTGGCTTTTTTCAGGGTACTCAAAGAAAGCTTCCACCGAGATTTGAACTCGGATCGCTGGATTCAGAGTCCAGAGTGCTAACCATTACACCATGGAACCACACTGAATGTCAGCACAATCTATCGTTTTATGTGGGAGTTGTTTTAAATTAAACGTCCGTGATATTCAGTAAGTAAATAGTGTTCCCTGACCGGGAATCGAACCCGGGCCGCGGCGGTGAGAGCGCCGAATCCTAGCCACTAGACCACCAGGGAATGCTGTATCTGTATGTGAAGCTTGTGAAACGGAATGCATGGAATGTATGACAGCTGGCAGCTGGAGAGTAGTGAAAACAGCTCCAGTAGAGTTCAATATCTACCTCTTAACAGTCATGTAATGTAGTGTGGAGGTAAAGGGCAGAGTGAGTAAGTTACCACTCATCCCCTTGTTTCTTCACAAAATGGTGGACTTCCTTTTTTGTTCTCCTGCAGTTAATCGTCAACTACTTGGTTTTAGAGGTGTTAAGGACCAGGTTGTTGTCCTAACGCCACTCAGAATAACTCAAAGAAAGGTTCCACCGAGATTTGAACTCGGATCGCTGGATTCAGAGTCCAGAGTGCTAACCATTACACCATGGAACCACATGGAATATCAGCACAATGTCCGCACAATCTATCGTTTTATGTGGGAGTTATTTTGAATTAAACGGCCGTGATATTCAGTAAGTAAATAGTGTTCCCTGACCGGGAATCGAACCCGGGCCGCGGCGGTGAGAGCGCCGAATCCTAGCCACTAGACCACCAGGGAATGCTGTACCTGTATGTGAAGCTTGTGAAACGGAATGCATGGAATGTATGACAGCTGGCAGCTGGAGAGTAGTGCAAACAGCTCCAGTAGATTTCAATATCTACCTCTTAACAGTAATGTAATGTCGTGTGGAGGTAAAGGGCAGAGTGAGCAAGTTACCACTCATCCCCTTGTTTCTTCACAACGTTTCTCTGGGAGCCTGGCTTGTTTTAGTTTCTCGGGAAGTAGAGTCTTTGCTGGGCCTTTTTAACCCGGTGTGATGTGTTGGAGATCATTGTAAGATATGTTGACATATTGACTTCAAGAAACTTGAAGTTCTCCACGCCTTCCATTTCTCCATACATATGGTGGACTTCCTTTTTTGTTCTCCTGCAGTCAATCGTCGACTTCTTGATTTCAGAGGTGTTAAGGACCAGGTTGTTGTTCTTACGCCACTCAGATTATTCCCTTGACTTGACTAGATAGACTTATTCTCAAGTCAGTCTTCATCTTCTATATTGCAACCACTATCCTGCAACAAGATCCTCCGGAGATGTAGAAGCTGGCTTTTTTCAGGGTACTCAAAGAAAGGTTCCACCGAGATTTGAACTCGGATCGCTGGATTCAGAGTCCAGAGTGCTAACCATTACACCATGGAACCACACTGAATGTCAGCACAATCTATCGTTTTATGTGGGAGTTGTTTTAAATTAAACGGCCGTGATATTCAGTAAGTAAATAGTGTTCCCTGACCGGGAATCGAACCCGGGCCGCGGCGGTGAGAGCGCCGAATCCTAGCCACTAGACCACCAGGGAATGCTGTATCTGTATGTGAAGCTTGTGAAACGGAATGCATGGAATGTATGACAGCTGGCAGCTGGAGAGTAGTGAAAACAGCTCCAGTAGAGTTCAATATCTACCTCTTAACAGTCATGTAATGTAGTGTGGAGGTAAAGGGCAGAGTGAGTAAGTTACCACTCATCCCCTTGTTTCTTCACAAAATGGTGGACTTCCTTTTTTGTTCTCCTGCAGTTAATCGTCAACTACTTGGTTTTAGAGGTGTTAAGGACCAGGTTGTTGTCCTAACGCCACTCAGAATAACTCAAAGAAAGGTTCCACCGAGATTTGAACTCGGATCGCTGGATTCAGAGTCCAGAGTGCTAACCATTACACCATGGAACCACACGGAAAATCAGCACAATGTCCGCACAATCTATCGTTTTATGTGGGAGTTATTTTGAATTAAACGGCCATGATATTCAGTAAGTAAATAGTGTTCCCTGACCGGGAATCGAACCCGGGCCGCGGCGGTGAGAGCGCCGAATCCTAGCCACTAGACCACCAGGGAATGCTGTACCTGTATGTGAAGCTTGTGAAACGGAATGCATGGAATGTATGACAGCTGGCAGCTGGAGAGTAGTGAAAACAGCTCCAGTAGAGTTCAATATCTACCTCTTAACAGTCATGTAATGTCGTGTGGAGGTAAAGGGCAGAGTGAGTAAGTTACCACTCATCCCCTTGTTTCTTCACAAAATGGTGGACTTCCTTTTTTGTTCTCCTGCAGTTAATCGTCAACTACTTGGTTTTAGAGGTGTTAAGGACCAGGTTGTTGTCCTAACGCCACTCAGAATAACTCAAAGAAAGGTTCCACCGAGATTTGAACTCGGATCGCTGGATTCAGAGTCCAGAGTGCTAACCATTACACCATGGAACCACACGGAATATCAGCACAATGTCCGCACAATCTATCGTTTTATGTGGGAGTTATTTTGAATTAAACGGCCGTGATATTCAGTAAGTAAATAGTGTTCCCTGACCGGGAATCGAACCCGGGCCGCGGCGGTGAGAGCGCCGAATCCTAGCCACTAGACCACCAGGGAATGCTGTATCTGTATGTGAAGCTTGTGAAACGGAATGCATGGAATGTATGACAGCTGGCAGCTGGAGAGTAGTGAAAACAGCTCCAGTAGAGTTCAATATCTACCTCTTAACAGTCATGTAATGTCGTGTGGAGGTAAAGGGCAGAGTGAGTAAGTTACCACTCATCCCCTTGTTTCTTCACAAAATTGTGGACTTCCTTTTTTGTTCTCCTGCAGTTAATCGTCAACTACTTGGTTTTAGAGGTGTTAAGGACCAGGTTGTTGTCCTAACGCCACTCAGAATAATTCAAAGAAAGGTTCCACCGAGATTTGAACTCGGATCGCTGGATTCAGAGTCCAGAGTGCTAACCATTACACCATGGAACCACACGGAATGTCAGCACACTGTCCGCACAATCTATCGTTTTATGTGGGAGTTATTTTGAATTAAACGGCCGTGATATTCAGTAAGTAAAGAGTGTTCCCTGACCGGGAATCGAACCCGGGCCGCGGCGGTGAGAGCGCCGAATCCTAGCCACTAGACCACCAGGGAATGCTGTACCTGTATGTGAAGCTTGTGAAACGGAATGCATGGAATGTATGACAGCTGGCAGCTGGAGAGTAGTGCAAACAGCTCCAGTAGATTTCAATATCTACCTCTTAACAGTAATGTAATGTCGTGTGGAGGTAAAGGGCAGAGTGAGCAAGTTACCACTCATCCCCTTGTTTCTTCACAACGTTTCTCTGGGAGCCTGGCTTGTTTTAGTTTCTCGGGAAAGTAGAGTCTTTGCTGGGCCTTTTTAACCTGGTGTGATGTGTTGGAGATCATTGTAAGATATGTTGACATATTGACTTCAAGAAACTTGAAGTTCTCCACGCCTTCCATTTCTCCATACATATGGTGGACTTCCTTTTTTGTTCTCCTGCAGTCAATCGTCGACTTCTTGATTTCAGAGGTGTTAAGGACCAGGTTGTTGTTCTTACGCCACTCAGATTATTCCCTTGACTTGACTAGATAGACTTATTCTCAAGTCAGTCTTCATCTTCTATATTGCAACCACTATCCTGCAACAAGATCCTCCGGAGATGTAGAAGCTGGCTTTTTTCAGGGTACTCAAAGAAAGGTTCCACCGAGATTTGAACTCCTGATCGCTGGATTCAGAGTCCAGAGTGCTAACCATTACACCATGGAACCACACTGAAGTAAGCACAATGTCCGCACAATCTATCGTTTTATGTGGGAGTTGTTTTAAATTAAACGTCCGTGATATTCAGTAAGTAAATAGTGTTCCCTGACCGGGAATCGAACCCGGGCCGCGGCGGTGAGAGCGCCGAATCCTAGCCACTAGACCACCAGGGAATGCTGTACCTGTATGTGAAGCTTGTGAAACGGAATGCATGGAATGTATGACAGCTGGCAGCTGGAGAGTAGTGAAAACAGCTCCAGTAGAGTTCAATATCTACCTCTTAACAGTCATGTAATGTCGTGTGGAGGTAAAGGGCAGAGTGAGTAAGTTACCACTCATCCCCTTGTTTCTTCACAAAATGGTGGACTTCCTTTTTTGTTCTCCTGCAGTTAATCGTCAACTACTTGGTTTTAGAGGTGTTAAGGACCAGGTTGTTGTCCTAACGCCACTCAGAATAACTCAAAGAAAGGTTCCACCGAGATTTGAACTCGGATCGCTGGATTCAGAGTCCAGAGTGCTAACCATTACACCATGGAACCACACGGAAAATCAGCACAATGTCCGCACAATCTATCGTTTTATGTGGGAGTTATTTTGAATTAAACGGCCATGATATTCAGTAAGTAAATAGTGTTCCCTGACCGGGAATCGAACCCGGGCCGCGGCGGTGAGAGCGCCGAATCCTAGCCACTAGACCACCAGGGAATGCTGTACCTGTATGTGAAGCTTGTGAAACGGAATGCATGGAATGTATGACAGCTGGCAGCTGGAGAGTAGTGAAAACAGCTCCAGTAGAGTTCAATATCTACCTCTTAACAGTCATGTAATGTCGTGTGGAGGTAAAGGGCAGAGTGAGTAAGTTACCACTCATCCCCTTGTTTCTTCACAAAATGGTGGACTTCCTTTTTTGTTCTCCTGCAGTTAATCGTCAACTACTTGGTTTTAGAGGTGTTAAGGACCAGGTTGTTGTCCTAACGCCACTCAGAATAATTCAAAGAAAGGTTCCACCGAGATTTGAACTCGGATCGCTGGATTCAGAGTCCAGAGTGCTAACCATTACACCATGGAACCACACGGAATGTCAGCACAATGTCCGCACAATCTATCGTTTTATGTGGGAGTTATTTTGAATTAAACGGCCGTGATATTCAGTAAGTAAAGAGTGTTCCCTGACCGGGAATCGAACCCGGGCCGCGGCGGTGAGAGCGCCGAATCCTAGCCACTAGACCACCAGGGAATGCTGTACCTGTATGTGAAGCTTGTGAAACGGAATGCATGGAATGTATGACAGCTGGCAGCTGGAGAGTAGTGCAAACAGCTCCAGTAGATTTCAATATCTACCTCTTAACAGTAATGTAATGTCGTGTGGAGGTAAAGGGCAGAGTGAGCAAGTTACCACTCATCCCCTTGTTTCTTCACAACGTTTCTCTGGGAGCCTGGCTTGTTTTAGTTTCTCGGGAAGTAGAGTCTTTGCTGGGCCTTTTTAACCCGGTGTGATGTGTTGGAGATCCTTGTAAGATATGTTGACATATTGACTTCAAGAAACTTGAAGTTCTCCACGCCTTCCATTTCTCCATACATATGGTGGACTTCCTTTTTGGTTCTCCTGCAGTCAATCGTCGACTTCTTGATTTCAGAGGTGTTAAGGACCAGGTTGTTGTTCTTACGCCACTCAGATTATTCCCTTGACTTGACTAGATAGACTTATTCTCAAGTCAGTCTTCATCTTCTATATTGCAACCACTATCCTGCAACAAGATCCTCCGGAGATGTAGAAGCTGGATTTTTTCAGGGTACTCAAAGAAAGGTTCCACCGAGATTTGAACTCGGATCGCTGGATTCAGAGTCCAGAGTGCTAACCATTACACCATGGAACCACACTGAAGTAAGCACAATGTCCGCACAATCTATCGTTTTATGTGGGAGTTGTTTTAAATTAAACGTCCGTGATATTCAGTAAGTAAATAGTGTTCCCTGACCGGGAATCGAACCCGGGCCGCGGCGGTGAGAGCGCCGAATCCTAGCCACTAGACCACCAGGGAATGCTGTACCTGTATGTGAAGCTTGTGAAACGGAATGCATGGAATGTATGACAGCTGGCAGCTGGAGAGTAGTGCAAACAGCTCCAGTAGATTTCAATATCTACCTCTTAACAGTAATGTAATGTCGTGTGGAGGTAAAGGGCAGAGTGAGCAAGTTACCACTCATCCCCTTGTTTCTTCACAACGTTTCTCTGGGAGCCTGGCTTGTTTTAGTTTCTCGGGAAAGTAGAGTCTTTGCTGGGCCTTTTTAACCCGGTGTGATGTGTTGGAGATCATTGTAAGATATGTTGACATATTGACTTCAAGAAACTTGAAGTTCTCCACGCCTTCCATTTCTCCATACATATGGTGGACTTCCTTTTTGGTTCTCCTGCAGTCAATCGTCGACTTCTTGATTTCAGAGGTGTTAAGGACCAGGTTGTTGTTCTTACGCCACTCAGATTATTCCCTTGACTTGACTAGATAGACTTATTCTCAAGTCAGTCTTCATCTTCTATATTGCAACCACTATCCTGCAACAAGATCCTCCGGAGATGTAGAAGCTGGCTTTTTTCAGGGTACTCAAAGAAAGGTTCCACCGAGATTTGAACTCGGATCGCTGGATTCAGAGTCCAGAGTGCTAACCATTACACCATGGAACCACACTGAAGTAAGCACAATGTCCGCACAATCTATCGTTTTATGTGGGAGTTGTTTTAAATTAAACGTCCGTGATATTCAGTAAGTAAATAGTGTTCCCTGACCGGGAATCGAACCCGGGCCGCGGCGGTGAGAGCGCCGAATCCTAGCCACTAGACCACCAGGGAATGCTGTATCTGTATGTGAAGCTTGTGAAACGGAATGCATGGAATGTATGACAGCTGGCAGCTGGAGAGTAGTGAAAACAGCTCCAGTAGAGTTCAATATCTACCTCTTAACAGTCATGTAATGTAGTGTGGAGGTAAAGGGCAGAGTGAGTAAGTTACCACTCATCCCCTTGTTTCTTCACAAAATGGTGGACTTCCTTTTTTGTTCTCCTGCAGTTAATCGTCAACTACTTGGTTTTAGAGGTGTTAAGGACCAGGTTGTTGTCCTAACGCCACTCAGAATAACTCAAAGAAAGGTTCCACCGAGATTTGAACTCGGATCGCTGGATTCAGAGTCCAGAGTGCTAACCATTACACCATGGAACCACATGGAATATCAGCACAATGTCCGCACAATCTATCGTTTTATGTGGGAGTTATTTTGAATTAAACGGCCGTGATATTCAGTAAGTAAAGAGTGTTCCCTGACCGGGAATCGAACCCGGGCCGCGGCGGTGAGAGCGCCGAATCCTAGCCACTAGACCACCAGGGAATGCTGTATCTGTATGTGAAGCTTGTGAAACGGAATGCATGGAATGTATGACAGCTGGCAGCTGGAGAGTAGTGAAAACAGCTCCAGTAGAGTTCAATATCTACCTCTTAACAGTCATGTAATGTCGTGTGGAGGTAAAGGGCAGAGTGAGCAAGTTACCACTCATCCCCTTGTTTCTTCACAAAATTGTGGACTTCCTTTTTTGTTCTCCTGCAGTTAATCGTCAACTACTTGGTTTTAGAGGTGTTAAGGACCAGGTTGTTGTCCTAACGCCACTCAGAATAACTCAAAGAAAGGTTCCACCGAGATTTGAACTCGGATCGCTGGATTCAGAGTCCAGAGTGCTAACCATTACACCATGGAACCACACGGAATATCAGCACAATGTCCGCACAATCTATCGTTTTATGTGGGAGTTATTTTGAATTAAACGGCCGTGATATTCAGTAAGTAAATAGTGTTCCCTGACCGGGAATCGAACCCGGGCCGCGGCGGTGAGAGCGCCGAATCCTAGCCACTAGACCACCAGGGAATGCTGTATCTGTATGTGAAGCTTGTGAAACGGAATGCATGGAATGTATGACAGCTGGCAGCTGGAGAGTAGTGAAAACAGCTCCAGTAGAGTTCAATATCTACCTCTTAACAGTCATGTAATGTCGTGTGGAGGTAAAGGGCAGAGTGAGCAAGTTACCACTCATCCCCTTGTTTCTTCACAAAATTGTGGACTTCCTTTTTTGTTCTCCTGCAGTTAATCGTCAACTACTTGGTTTTAGAGGTGTTAAGGACCAGGTTGTTGTCCTAACGCCACTCAGAATAACTCAAAGAAAGGTTCCACCGAGATTTGAACTCGGATCGCTGGATTCAGAGTCCAGAGTGCTAACCATTACACCATGGAACCACACGGAATGTCAGCACAATGTCCGCACAATCTATCGTTTTATGTGGGAGTTATTTTGAATTAAACGGCCGTGATATTCAGTAAGTAAAGAGTGTTCCCTGACCGGGAATCGAACCCGGGCCGCGGCGGTGAGAGCGCCGAATCCTAGCCACTAGACCACCAGGGAATGCTGTACCTGTATGTGAAGCTTGTGAAACGGAATGCATGGAATGTATGACAGCTGGCAGCTGGAGAGTAGTGCAAACAGCTCCAGTAGATTTCAATATCTACCTCTTAACAGTAATGTAATGTCGTGTGGAGGTAAAGGGCAGAGTGAGCAAGTTACCACTCATCCCCTTGTTTCTTCACAACGTTTCTCTGGGAGCCTGGCTTGTTTTAGTTTCTCGGGAAGTAGAGTCTTTGCTGGGCCTTTTTAACCCTGGTGTGATGTGTTGGAGATCATTGTAAGATATGTTGACATATTGACTTCAAGAAACTTGAAGTTCTCCACGCCTTCCATTTCTCCATACATATGGTGGACTTCCTTTTTGGTTCTCCTGCAGTCAATCGTCGACTTCTTGATTTCAGAGGTGTTAAGGACCAGGTTGTTGTTCTTACGCCACTCAGATTATTCCCTTGACTTGACTAGATAGACTTATTCTCAAGTCAGTCTTCATCTTCTATATTGCAACCACTATCCTGCATCAAGATCCTCCGGAGATGTAGAAGCTGGATTTTTTCAGGGAACTCAAAGAAAGCTTCCACCGAGATTTGCACTCGGATCGCTGGATTCAGAGTCCAGAGTGCTAACCATTACACCATGGAACCACACTGAATGTCAGCACAATCTATCGTTTTATGTGGGAGTTGTTTTAAATTAAACGGCCGTGATATTCAGTAAGTAAATAGTGTTCCCTGACCGGGAATCGAACCCGGGCCGCGGCGGTGAGAGCGCCGAATCCTAGCCACTAGACCACCAGGGAATGCTGTACCTGTATGTGAAGCTTGTGAAACGGAATGCATGGAATGTATGACAGCTGGCAGCTGGAGAGTAGTGAAAACAGCTCCAGTAGAGTTCAATATCTACCTCTTAACAGTCATGTAATGTAGTGTGGAGGTAAAGGGCAGAGTGAGTAAGTTACCACTCATCCCCTTGTTTCTTCACAAAATGGTGGACTTCCTTTTTTGTTCTCCTGCAGTTAATCGTCAACTACTTGGTTTTAGAGGTGTTAAGGACCAGGTTGTTGTCCTAACGCCACTCAGAATAACTCAAAGAAAGGTTCCACCGAGATTTGAACTCGGATCGCTGGATTCAGAGTCCAGAGTGCTAACCATTACACCATGGAACCACATGGAATATCAGCACAATGTCCGCACAATCTATCGTTTTATGTGGGAGTTATTTTGAATTAAACGGCCGTGATATTCAGTAAGTAAATAGTGTTCCCTGACCGGGAATCGAACCCGGGCCGCGGCGGTGAGAGCGCCGAATCCTAGCCACTAGACCACCAGGGAATGCTGTATCTGTATGTGAAGCTTGTGAAACGGAATGCATGGAATGTATGACAGCTGGCAGCTGGAGAGTAGTGAAAACAGCTCCAGTAGAGTTCAATATCTACCTCTTAACAGTCATGTAATGTCGTGTGGAGGTAAAGGGCAGAGTGAGCAAGTTACCACTCATCCCCTTGTTTCTTCACAAAATTGTGGACTTCCTTTTTTGTTCTCCTGCAGTTAATCGTCAACTACTTGGTTTTAGAGGTGTTAAGGACCAGGTTGTTGTCCTAACGCCACTCAGAATAATTCAAAGAAAGGTTCCACCGAGATTTGAACTCGATCGCTGGATTCAGAGTCCAGAGTGCTAACCATTACACCATGGAACCACACGGAATATCAGCACAATGTCCGCACAATCTATCGTTTTATGTGGGAGTTATTTTGAATTAAACGGCCGTGATATTCAGTAAGTAAAGAGTGTTCCCTGACCGGGAATCGAACCCGGGCCGCGGCGGTGAGAGCGCCGAATCCTAGCCACTAGACCACCAGGGAATGCTGTACCTGTATGTGAAGCTTGTGAAACGGAATGCATGGAATGTATGACAGCTGGCAGCTGGAGAGTAGTGCAAACAGCTCCAGTAGATTTCAATATCTACCTCTTAACAGTAATGTAATGTCGTGTGGAGGTAAAGGGCAGAGTGAGCAAGTTACCACTCATCCCCTTGTTTCTTCACAACGTTTCTCTGGGAGCCTGGCTTGTTTTAGTTTCTCGGGAAGTAGAGTCTTTGCTGGGCCTTTTTAACCCGGTGTGATGTGTTGGAGATCCTTGTAAGATATGTTGACATATTGACTTCAAGAAACTTGAAGTTCTCCACGCCTTCCATTTCTCCATACATATGGTGGACTTCCTTTTTGGTTCTCCTGCAGTCAATCGTCAATTCCTTGATTTCAGAGGTTTTAAGGACAAGGTTGTTGTTCTTACGCCACTCAGATTATTCCCTTGACTTGACTAGATAGACTTATTCTCAAGTCAGTCTTCATCTTCTATATTGCAACCACTATCCTGCAACAAGATCCTCCGGAGATGTAGAAGCTGGCTTTTTTCAGGGTACTCAAAGAAAGGTTCCACCGAGATTTGAACTCGGATCGCTGGATTCAGAGTCCAGAGTGCTAACCATTACACCATGGAACCACACTGAAGTAAGCACAATGTCAGCACAATCTATCGTTTTATGTGGGAGTTGTTTTAAATTAAACGGCCGTGATATTCAGTAAGTAAATAGTGTTCCCTGACCGGGAATCGAACCCGGGCCGCGGCGGTGAGAGCGCCGAATCCTAGCCACTAGACCACCAGGGAATGCTGTACCTGTATGTGAAGCTTGTGAAACGGAATGCATGGAATGTATGACAGCTGGCAGCTGGAGAGTAGTGAAAACAGCTCCAGTAGAGTTCAATATCTACCTCTTAACAGTCATGTAATGTAGTGTGGAGGTAAAGGGCAGAGTGAGTAAGTTACCACTCATCCCCTTGTTTCTTCACAAAATGGTGGACTTCCTTTTTTGTTCTCCTGCAGTTAATCGTCAACTACTTGGTTTTAGAGGTGTTAAGGACCAGGTTGTTGTCCTAACGCCACTCAGAATAACTCAAAGAAAGGTTCCACCGAGATTTGAACTCGGATCGCTGGATTCAGAGTCCAGAGTGCTAACCATTACACCATGGAACCACACGGAAATCAGCACAATGTCCGCACAATCTATCGTTTTATGTGGGAGTTATTTTGAATTAAACGGCCAGTGATATTCAGTAAGTAAATAGTGTTCCCTGACCGGGAATCGAACCCGGGCCGCGGCGGTGAGAGCGCCGAATCCTAGCCACTAGACCACCAGGGAATGCTGTATCTGTATGTGAAGCTTGTGAAACGGAATGCATGGAATGTATGACAGCTGGCAGCTGGAGAGTAGTGAAAACAGCTCCAGTAGAGTTCAATATCTACCTCTTAACAGTCATGTAATGTCGTGTGGAGGTAAAGGGCAGAGTGAGTAAGTTACCACTCATCCCCTTGTTTCTTCACAAAATGGTGGACTTCCTTTTTTGTTCTCCTGCAGTTAATCGTCAACTACTTGGTTTTAGAGGTGTTAAGGACCAGGTTGTTGTTCTTACGCCACTCAGAATAATCTCAAAGAAAGGTTCCACCGAGATTTGAACTCGGATTGCTGGATTCAGAGTCCAGAGTGCTAACCATTACACCATGGGACCACACGGAATGTCAGCACAATGTCCGCACAATCTATCGTTTTATGTGGGAGTTGTTTTTGAATTAAACGGCCGTGATATTCAGTAAGTAAAGAGTGTTCCCTGACCGGGAATCGAACCCGGGCCGCGGCAGTGAGAGCGCCGAATCCTAGCCACTAGACCACCAGGGAATGCTGTATCTGTATGTGAAGCTTGTGAAACGGAATGCATGGAATGTATGACAGCTGGCAGCTGGAGAGTAGTGAAAACAGCTCCAGTAGAGTTCAATATCTACCTCTTAACAGTCATGTAATGTAGTGTGGAGGTAAAGGGCAGAGTGAGTAAGTTACCACTCATCCCCTTGTTTCTTCACAAAATGGTGGACTTCCTTTTTTGTTCTCCTGCAGTTAATCGTCAACTACTTGGTTTTAGAGGTGTTAAGGACCAGGTTGTTGTCCTAACGCCACTCAGAATAACTCAAAGAAAGGTTCCACCGAGATTTTGAACTCGGATCGCTGGATTCAGAGTCCAGAGTGCTAACCATTACACCATGGAACCACATGGAATATCAGCACAATGTCCGCACAATCTATCGTTTTATGTGGGAGTTGTTTTAAATTAAACGTCCGTGATATTCAGTAAGTAAATAGTGTTCCCTGACCGGGAATCGAACCCGGGCCGCGGCGGTGAGAGCGCCGAATCCTAGCCACTAGACCACCAGGGAATGCTGTATCTGTATGTGAAGCTTGTGAAACGGAATGCATGGAATGTATGACAGCTGGCAGCTGGAGAGTAGTGAAAACAGCTCCAGTAGAGTTCAATATCTACCTCTTAACAGTCATGTAATGTAGTGTGGAGGTAAAGGGCAGAGTGAGTAAGTTACCACTCATCCCCTTGTTTCTTCACAAAATGGTGGACTTCCTTTTTTGTTCTCCTGCAGTTAATCGTCAACTACTTGGTTTTAGAGGTGTTAAGGACCAGGTTGTTGTCCTAACGCCACTCAGAATAACTCAAAGAAAGGTTCCACCGAGATTTGAACTCGGATCGCTGGATTCAGAGTCCAGAGTGCTAACCATTACACCATGGAACCACACGGAATGTCAGCACAATGTCAGCACAATGTCCGCACAATCTATCGTTTTATGTGGGAGTTATTTTGAATTAAACGGCCAGTGATATTCAGTAAGTAAATAGTGTTCCCTGACCGGGAATCGAACCCGGGCCGCGGCGGTGAGAGCGCCGAATCCTAGCCACTAGACCACCAGGGAATGCTGTACCTGTATGTGAAGCTTGTGAAACGGAATGCATGGAATGTATGACAGCTGGCAGCTGGAGAGTAGTGAAAACAGCTCCAGTAGAGTTCAATATCTACCTCTTAACAGTCATGTAATGTAGTGTGGAGGTAAAGGGCAGAGTGAGTAAGTTACCACTCATCCCCTTGTTTCTTCACAGTATGGTGGACTTCCTTTTTTGTTCTCCTGCAGTTAATCGTCAACTACTTGGTTTTAGAGGTGTTAAGGACCAGGTTGTTGTCCTAACGCCACTCAGAATAACTCAAAGAAAGGTTCCACCGAGATTTGAACTCGGATCGCTGGATTCAGAGTCCAGAGTGCTAACCATTACACCATGGAACCACATGGAACCACATGGAATATCAGCACAATGTCCGCACAATCTATCGTTTTATGTGGGAGTGTTATTTTGAATTAAACGTCCGTGATATTCAGTAAGTAAATAGTGTTCCCCTGACCGGGAATCGAACCCGGGCCGCGGCGGTGTGAGAGCGCCGAATCCTAGCCACTAGACCACCAGGGAATGCTGTATCTGTATGTGAAGCTTGTGAAACAGAATGCATGGAATGTATGACAGCTGGCAGCTGGAGAGTAGTGAAAACAGCTCCAGTAGTAGTTCAATATCTACCTCTTAACAGTCATGTAATGTCGTGTGGAGGTAAAGGGCAGAGTGAGCAAGTTACCACTCATCCCCTTGTTTCTTCACAAAATTGTGGACTTCCTTTTTTGTTCTCCTGCAGTTAATCGTCAACTACTTGGTTTTAGAGGTGTTAAGGACCAGGTTGTTGTCCTAACGCCACTCAGAATAACTCAAAGAAAGGTTCCACCGAGATTTGAACTCCGATCGCTGGATTCAGAGTCCAGAGTGCTAACCATTACACCATGGAACCACACGGAATGTCAGCACAATGTCCGCACAATCTATCGTTTTATGTGGGAGTTATTTTGAATTAAACGGCCGTGATATTCAGTAAGTAAAGAGTGTTCCCTGACCGGGAATCGAACCCGGGCCGCGGCGGTGAGAGCGCCGAATCCTAGCCACTAGACCACCAGGGAATGCTGTACCAGTATGTGAAGCTTGTGAAACGGAATGCATGGAATGTATGACAGCTGGCAGCTGGAGAGTAGTGCAAACAGCTCCAGTAGATTTCAATATCTACCTCTTAACAGTAATGTAATGTCGTGTGGAGGTAAAGGGCAGAGTGAGCAAGTTACCACTCATCCCCTTGTTTCTTCACAACGTTTCTCTGGGAGCCTGGCTTGTTTTAGTTTCTCGGGAAATAGAGTCTTTGCTGGGCCTTTTTAACCTGGTGTGATGTGTTGGAGATCATTGTAAGATATGTTGACATATTGACTTCAAGAAACTTGAAGTTCTCCACGCCTTCCATTTCTCCATACATATGGTGGACTTCCTTTTTGGTTCTCCTGCAGTCAATCGTCGACTTCTTGATTTCAGAGGTGTTAAGGACCAGGTTGTTGTTCTTACGCCACTCAGATTATTCCCTTGACTTGACTAGATAGACTTATTCTCAAGTCAGTCTTCATCTTCTATATTGCAACCACTATCCTGCAACAAGATCCTCCGGAGATGTAGAAGCTGGCTTTTTTCAGGGTACTCAAAGAAAGGTTCCACCGAGATTTGAACTCCGATCGCTGGATTCAGAGTCCAGAGTGCTAACCATTACACCATGGAACCACACTGAAGTAAGCACAATGTCCGCACAATCTATCGTTTTATGTGGGAGTTGTTTTAAATTAAACGTCCGTGATATCAGTAAGTTACATAGTGTTCCCTGAACGGGAATCGAACCCGGGCCGCAGCGGTGAGAGCGCCAAATCCTAGCCACTAGACCACCAGGGAATGCTGTATCTGTATGTGAAGCTTGTGAAACGGAATGCATGGAATGTATGACAGCTGGCAGCTGGAGAGTAGTGAAAACAGCTCCAGTAGAGTTCAATATCTACCTCTTAACAGTCATGTAATGTAGTAGTGGAGGTAAAGGGCAGAGTGAGTAAGTTACCACATCATCCCCTTGTTTCTTCACAAAATGGTGGACTTCCTTTTTTGTTCTCCTGCAGTTAATCGTCAACTACTGGTTTTTAGAGGTGTTAAGGACCAGGTTGTTGTCCTAACGCCACTCAGAATAACTCAAAGAAAGGTTCCACCGAGATTTGAACTCGGATCGCTGGATTCAGAGTTCCAGAGTGCTAACCATTACACCATGGAACCCACACGGAAAGTCAGCACAATGTCCGCACAATCTATCGTTTTATGTGGGAGTTATTTTGAATTAACGGCCATGATATTCAGTAAGTAAATAGTGTTCCCTGACCGGGAATCGAACCCGGGCCGCGGCGGTGTGAGAGCGCCGAATCCTAGCCACTAGACCACCAGGGAATGCTGTATCTGTATGTGAAGCTTGTGAAACGGAATGCATGGAATGTATGACAGCTGGCAGCTGGAGAGTAGTGAAAACAGCTCCAGTAGAGTTCAATATCTACCTCTTAACAGTCATGTAATGTCGTGTGGAGGTAAAGGGCAGAGTGAGTAAGTTACCACTCATCCCCTTGTTTTCTTCACAAAATTGTGGACTTCCTTTTTTGTTCTCCTGCAGTTAATCGTCAACTACTTGGTTTTAGAGGTGGTTAAGGACCAGGTTGTTGTCCTAACGCCACTCAGAATAACTCAAAGAAAGGTTTCCACCGAGATTTGAACTCGGATCGCTGGATTCAGAGTCCAGAGTGCTAACCATTACACCATGGAACCACACGGAATGTCAGCACAATGTCTCGCACAATCTATCGTTTTATGTGGAGTTATTTTGAATTAAACGGCCCGTGATATTCAGTAAGTAAAGAGTGTTCCCTGACCGGGAATCGAACCCAGGGCCGCGGCGGTTGAGAGCGCCGAATCCTAGCCACTAGACCCACCAGGGAATGCTTGTACCTGTATGTGAAGCTTGTGAAACGGAATGCATGGAATGTATGACAGCTGGCAGCTGGAGAGTAGTGCAAACAGCTCCAGTAGATTTCAATATCTACCTCTTAACAGTAATGTAATGTCGTGTGGATGGTAAAGGGCAGAGTGAGCAAGTTACCACTCATCCCCTTGTTTCTTCACAACGTTTCTCTGGGAGCCTGGCTTGTTTAGTTTCTCGGGAAGTAGAGTCTTTGCTGGGCCTTTTTAACCCTGGTGTGATGTGTTGGAGATCATTGTAAGATATGTTGACATATTGACTTCAAGAAACTTGAAGTTCTCCACGCCTTCCATTTCTCCATACATATGGTGGACTTCCTTTTTTGGTTCTCCTGCAGTCAATCGTCAACTACTTGATTTCAGAGGTGTAAGGACAAGGTTGTTGTTCTTACGCCACTCAGATTATTCCCTTGACTTGACTAGATAGACTTATTCTCAAGTCAGTCTTCATCTTCTATATTGCAACCACTATCCTGCAACAAGATCCTCCGGAGATGTACGAAGCTGGCTTTTTTCAGGGTACTCAAAGAAAGGTTCCACCGAGATTGAACTCCGGACTTGCTGGATTCAGAGTCCAGAGTGCTAACCATTACACCATGGGACCACACTGAAGTCAGCACAATGTCCGCACAATCTATCGTTTTATGTGGGAGTTTGTTTTGAATTAAACGGTCCGTGATATTCAGTAAGGTAAATAGTGTTCCCTGACCGGGAATCGAACCCGGGCCGCGGCCGGTTTGAGAGCGCCCGAATCCTAGCCACTAGACCACCAGGGAATGCTTGTAATCTGTATGTGAAGCTTGTGAAACGGAATGCATGGAATGTATTGACAGCTGGCAGCTGGAGAGTAGTGAAAACAGCCTCCAGTAGAGTTCAATATCTACCTCTTAACAGTCATGTAATGTAGTGTGGAGGTAAAGGGCAGAGTGAGTAAGTTACCACTCATCCCCTTGTTTCTTCACAAAATGGTGGACTTCCTTTTTTGTTCTACTGCAGTTAATCGTCAACTACTTGGTTTTAGAGGTGTTTAAGGACCAGGTTGTTGTCCTAAACGCCATCAGAATAAACTCAAAGAAAGTTCCACCGGAGCTTTGAACTCGGATCGCTGGATTCAGAGTCCAGAGTGCTA